>NC_053028.1:310993262-311126245 GCF_003073215.2 Triticum urartu | reverse complement strand
GCAGCACCTAGAATAGCCTATGGACGAATATTATGAAGTGGCATCTTGTATATTTCGTCCAAGGCTTCATGCACTCCTTATGGCGGCTTCAAAGTCCTGAAATCATCACTTGTAACTCCGTTCTTGATCCCCTTGCGCATGCCATCAACTCCATGCGTGTTCTTGCTCCAATGTTCATCCTTCTCCAAGCTAGGCCCTTCATTTGTAATCAAAACAAATGTATCCAATTTAGGCAGCATCATAATCTCATGAACATTAGAATCATTACCAAGAAACGAAAGTACCTGGTAATTTAATTGGCGTGCGCGAGCTCTAGTAATTGGTCCAGTATATGTAACAGTAGGGGCTGTGGGTGTAACAATGGTATTGATGTCCTCATCAAAATAAGATGTAAAACATGATAAACATCACATGCAATCAAATAGTGACATGATATGGCCAATATCATTTTGCTCCTTTTGATCTCCATCTTCGGGGCGCCATGATCATCATCGTCACCAGCATGACACCATGATCTCCATCATCGTGTCTTCATGAAGTTGTCTCGTCAGCTATTACTTCTACTACTATGGCTAACGGTTAGCGATAAAGTAAAGTAATTACATGACGTATAAGTTGACACGCAGGTCATAAATAAATTAAGACAACTCCTATGGCTCCTGCCGGTTGTCATACTCATCGACATGCAAGTCGTGATTCCTATTACAAGAACATGATCAATCTCATACATCACATATATCATTCATCACATCCTTTTGGCCATATCACATCACACAGCACATGCTGCAAAAACAAGTTAGACGTCCTCTAATTGTTTTTGCAAAAAATTTACGTGGCTGCTATAGGTTTCTAGCAAGAACATTTCTTACCTATGCCAAAACCACAACGTGATATGCCAATTTCTATTTACCCTTCATAAGGACCCTTTTCATCGAATCTGATCTGACTATAGTGGGAGAGACAGACACCCGCTAGCCACCTTATGCAACTGGTGCATGTCAGTCGGTGGAACCAGTCTCACGTAAGCGTACGTGTAAGGTCGGTCCGGGCCGCTTCATCCCACGATGCCGCCGAATCAAGATAAGACTAGTAACGGCAAGCAAATTGACAAAATCGATGCCCGCAACAACTTGTGTTTTACTCGTGCATAGAAACTACGCATAGACCTAGCTCTGATACCACTGTTGGGGAACGTAGTAGAATTTTAAAATTTTCTACGCATCATCAAGATCAATCTATGGAGTCATCTAGCAACGAGGGAGAGGAGAGTGCATCTACATACCCTTGTAGATCGCGAGCGGAAGCGTTCAAGAGAACGGGGTTGATGGAGTCGTACTCGTCGTGATCCAAATCACTGATGACCAAGCGCTGAACAGACGGCACCTCCGCATTCAACACACATACGGTTGGGGAAGACGTCTCCTCCTTCTTGATCCAGCAAGGGGAAGGAGAGGTTGATGGAGATCTAGCAGCACGACGACGTGGTGGTGGAAGCAGCGGTGATCTCGGCAAGGCTTCACCAAGCTCCAACGAGAGGGAGATGTGTTACGAGGGGAGAGGGAGGCGCCAGGGACTTGGGTGCGGCTGCCCTCCCTCCCCCACTATATATAGGGCCCCTAGGGGGGTGCCGGCCCTAGGAGATCCCATCTCCAAGGGGGGCGGCGGCCAAGGGGGGACTTGCCCCCCAAGTCAGGTGGGGCGCCCCCACCCCTAGGGTTTCCAACCCTAGGCGCAGGGGGAGGCCCATGGGGGGCGCACCAGCCTACCAGGGGCTGGTTCCCCTCCCACTTCATCCCATGGGGCCCTCCGGGATAGGTGGCCCCACCCGGTGGACCCCTGGGACCCTTCTGGTGGTCCCGGTACAATACCGATTACCCCGAAGCCTTCCCGATGGCCGAAACTGGACTTCCTATATATAAATCTTCACCTCCGGACCATTCCAGAACTCCCCGTGACGTCCGGGATCTCATCCAGGACTCCGAACAACTTTTGGGTTACCGCATACTAATATCTCTACAACCCTAGCGTCACCGAACTTTATGTGTGTAGACCCTACGGGTTCAGGAGACAGGCAGACATGACCGAGACGTCTCTTCGGTCAATAACCAACAACGGAACCTGGATACCCATGTTGGCTCCCACATGCTCCTCGATGATCTCATCGGATGAACCACGATGTCGAGGATTCAAGTAATCCCGTATACAATTCCCTTTGTCAATCGGTATGTTACTTGCCCGAGATTCGATCGTCGGTATCCCAATACCTCATTCAATCTTGTTCCTGGCAAGTCACTTTACTCATACCGTACTGCATGATCCCGTGACCAAACACTTGGTCGCATTGAGCTCATTATGATGATGCATTACCGAGTGGGCCCAGAGATACCTCTCCGTCATATGGAGTGACAAATCTCAGTCTCGATCCGTGTCAACCCAACAGATACTTTCGGGGATACCTGTAGTATACCTTTATAGTCACCCAGTTACGTTGTGATGTTTGGTACACCCAAAGCACTCCTACGGCATCCGGGAGTTACACGATCTCATGGTCTAAGGAAATGATACTTGACATTGGAAAAGCTCTAGCAAACGAACTACACGATCTTGTGGTATGCTTTGGATTGGGTCTTGTCCATCACATCATTCTCATAATGATGTGATCCCGTTATCAATGACATCCAATGTCCGTAGTCAGGAAACCATGACTATCTATTGATCAACGAGCTAGTTAACTAGAGGCTCACTAGGGACATGTTATGGTCTATGTATTCACACATGTATTATGATTTCCGGATAACACAATTATAGCATGAATAATAGACAATTATCATGAACAAGGAAATATAATAATAATCATTTTATTATTGCCTCTAGGGCATATTTCCAACATCGACTACATTAGATTTTCGCCATTTTTTCAGATAGCGAATGATGGCATATATGGTAACTAGTAGGAATTAAGAACAAACCTACTCTATACAATAAACAAATTGTTGGATAGTAACTTAGAATAAACCTACACTATACAATAAAGGATTTATGGTATATTACATCAACTGGGCATCGAAGTTCGCCACCAGTGATCATAAAGCGCAACAAAGAAGTAGATTACAAAAACTGGGCGCCATTGCAGCGTAAAAAAATAATTTGAAACCAAGACCACTTCCAAGACAGTTCAGGAAAGGATAGCCTTGCGTGGGAACTGCTGCGCAAGCTACTAAGCAAGGCTGTGAGACCAGCCTAGCATGTCGGTCATAGCTTCCAGGTGTAGATGTTTAGCAATGAGGTTCCCATTGGTGTTCTCCACAATCTTTCTTAGAGATAGGACTTCAAGTCGAAGTTGAGTTGCAGAATGCCTTTCTGCTAGAACTTGGGACTGAAGTAGTCGAACTGATTCAGACAACGAATTATGTGAGCTTGTCTGACTGCTAGTCTCAAGTAACTTGAACACTGCATCAAGTCCAGACTTTGGGGTTGTCTCGCTATCTTCAAGATGTTTTGCCTTCTTTGCTGCAATATATGTTGGGTTTGTCTCACAACCTTTAGCAGACTTGTGCATGCCATCAGGCATTTCACCCTGAAACAAATAGAGAGATGACAGGTTTTGCACGTGTATAAACAAAGATGGTAACTGTGCTGTCAATTCCGTCCAATTTCAAAATAGAAAATAAAGAGTAAGTTCAAAATATCAATAGCATAATTTGGCATAGTTCATAATGCGGGGAGCTTCACCACACTACTAGATTGCCATGTCAACATAACAAGCATAGATGAAGGGCAAAGACAATCATTGTATCTATTTTGGTTAATGTGCATGGCATGTTGTTCATATCATCAGCCACATCAGTAAGATAAAACAGGAGATGACAAGGTGCAAACGTGGGCTGCTTCACCACACACTGGATTATAGATCCACAAAAACAAGCATACATATAGGGAGTATTGAGTAATGTACATGGTATGAATAAGGAATTTGGTTTTACAAGTAAAACTTGGAACTTACAGTTGTTGTGAATATTCATTTTGATACAAACAACAAACTAAACAGCAGTTGACAATAGGGAGTATGAGCAAATGAAACAGCAGCTGAGGATAAACGCTTTAGAAGGACTAACTTACATTAACAGTTAACACCGGCTTTATAATGCCCTTCTCCATGTCAAGGGAAGGATAACTCAAGAATTTCAACATAGAATCTTCTTGATAAGCATTACCTATACTCTACACTTTGTAGAGAGTAATTATAGATATGATAATACTGGAAGAGATAGAGGATAATGAAGATAAGATGCAGATTGATGCTACATAATCAACTACCAATCCCTGGAAGTACAAGTGTTACGGGACAAAATGTACTGACAAGAGCAATGGGCTACACTTCTGCACTGGCATTGTCTGTGTACTCAACTTTTTGGTAAGATTAAATATAGATCTGATATTTTTTAGTAAATGGCGGGCGAGGGAGATAAGATGTGGAATGGTACACAATGAACCAATCCCTCTTCCATAATATAAGAGTGTTTTGAACGCCGGTTGAGGGAGTCCTGGATTAGGGGGTCTCCGGACAGCCGGACTATATCCTTTGGCCGGACTGTTGGACTATGAAGATACAAGATTGAAGACTTCGTCCCGTGTCCAGATAGGACTCTACTTGGTGTGGAAGGCAAGCTAGGCAGTACGGATATGGATATCTCCTCCTTTGTAACCGACCTTGTGTAACCCTAGCCCCCTCCGGTGTCTATATAAACCGGAGGGTTTTAGTCCGTAGGACAACATACAATCATACCATAGGCTAGCTTCTAGGGTTTAGCCTCTCTGATCTTGTGGTAGATCAACTCTTGTAATACTCATATCATCAAGAATAAATCAAGCAGGACGTAGGGTTTTACCTCCATCAAGAGGGCCCGAACCTGGGTAAAACATCGAGTCCCCTGCCTCCTGTTACCATCTACCTTAGACGCACAGTTCGGGACCCCCTACCTGAGATCCGCCGGTTTTGACACTGACATTGATGCTTTCATTGAGAGTTCCTCTGTGTCGTCGCCGTTAGGCTTGATGGCTCCTACGATCATCGATAGCGATGCAGTCCAAGGGGAGACTTTTCTCCCCGGACAGATCTTTGTGTTCGGTGGCTTCGCACTGCAGGCCAACTCGCTTGGCCATCTGGAGCAGATCGAAAGTTACGCCCCTGGCCACCAGTTCAGGTTTGGAAGCCTAAACTACACGGCCGATATCCGCGGAGACTTGATCTTCGACGGATTCGAGCCTCTGCCTTGTGCGCCACGCGGTCACGATGAGTACGATTTAGCTCTACCATCAGACAGTGTTCAAGAAATCGCACCAGCAGCCGCTCCGACCCTCAATTCGGAGCCAGTTGCGCCATCCATGGACGGGTGGATAGACCCCGCCACGGAGGCCGAATCCTCTGTGGTGATCGAGCCAAATATCGACCTTACCCTTCACGAGAGCCGTGTTGCCAAACTGCCGGATCCTTCTCCGGCCATGGACTCCGAGCCGCCTGCGCCCGTTCTTGTCGAATCCGATTGGGCGCCGATCATGGAGTTTACCTCCGTGGATATTTTTTAGCACTCGCCCTTTGGCGACATACTGAACTCATTAAGGTCTCTCTCCTTGTCAGGAGAGTCCTGGCCGAACTACGTCCGGCAAGATTGGGATGCGTATGATGAAGAAATTCGCCGCCCACCCACCACCCACTTAGTAGCCACTGTCGATGACTTAACTGACATGCTTGACTTCGACTCCGAAGACATCGACGGTATGGACGACGATGCGGGAGGCGAAGAGGAACCACTGCCCACAGGGCACTGGACAGCCACCTCATCATATGACGTATACATGGTGGACACACCCAAAGAAGGCAATGGCGACGGGATAGCGGAGGATGACCCTTCCAAGAAGCAAGCCAAGCGCCAGCGTCAGCGGCGCCGCTCTAAGTCCCGCCAAGGCAAAAGCGGTGATACCGGCACCGGAGATAATAGCACTCCGGACAGTGCCGAAGGCAACAACAATCCCCTCCAGCAAGATTTAGAGCAGGAGGATGGAGAAGACAGCCCTCCTAAGGGAGCAGCAGATGGAGAGGCGGAGGATGATAATTACATGCCTCCCTCCGAAGACGAGGCGAGCCTCGACGATGACGAATTCGTCATGCCAGAGGATCCCGTCGAACAAGAGCGCTTCAAGCGCCGGCTTATAGCCACGGCAAATAGCCTTAAGAAAAAGCAGTAGCATCTTCAAGCTGATCAAGATTTGCTAGCTGACAGACGGACTGAAGTCCTGGCAGCCGAGGAATATAAACTCGAACGCCCCTCCAAGAGTTACCCAAAGTGCAGGTTGCTACCCCGACTGGAGGAGGAAGCACCGAAACCTACATCCCCGGCGTATGACGCGGCTGATCGGCCACCTCGTGGCCGCGACAGAGAGGCATTCCAGCCAAAAGCTCAGCCCGCACCCCGACGCCACTCAAATAACAAGGCATGGGGAAATACGCCAGACCTGCAAGACATATTGGAGGACAAAGTAAAACACGCAAGATCGATCTACGGATCACAAGGGCGCGCCACTATGCGAGACGATAATCGTCACGCCGGATACAGTAAAAGTAAGTCCGGCCGGGCCGAACACAACGGGCAAGACTCATTTGAGCTGCGTCGCGATATAGCCCAGTACAGAGGCGCCGCACACCCCTTATGCTTCACAAACGAAGTAATGGATCATCAAATCCCAGAGGGTTTCAAACCCGTAAATATAGAATCATACGACGGCACAGATCCCGCGGTATGCATCGAGGATTTCCTCCTGCACATACACATGGCCCGCGGTGATGAGCTACACGCCATCAAATACCTCCCACTCAAACTCAAAGGACCAGCTCGGCATTGGCTCAACAACTTGCCAGCAGAGTCCATTGGCTGTTGGGAAGATCTGGAAGCCGCATTCCTCGACAACTTTCAGGGCACTTATGTGCTACCACCAGATGCCGATGACTTGAGCCACATAATTCAGCAATAACATATCAAAGAACCATGGTACTTCGGATACTAAGGACGGCAACGGCAGGTCATGTCGCAACAAACATAAGCACCGCATTAACAGCGACAATACCGAGGATACGGCAGTCAATGCCGGATTCAAAGGCTCTAAACCCGGTCGGCGAAAAAAGCCATTCAAAAGAAGCACTCCGGGCCCGTCCAGTTTGGACCGTATAAACGATCGCTCGTGTCAAATACACGGCACCCCCGACAAGCCAGCCAATCACACCAACAGGGATTGTTGGGTGTTCAAGCAGGCTGGCAAGTTAAATGCCGAAAACAAAGGTAAGGGATCACATAGCGATGACGAGGAGGAGCCCCGGCAGCCGAACACCGGAGGACAGAATAGGTTCCGCCCACAAGTGTGGACGGTGAACATGATATACGCAACCCACATCCCCAAGAGGGAGCAGAAGCGTGCGCTCAGCGACGTATATGCGTTGGAGCCAGTCGCCCCAAAGTTCAACCCATGGTCCTCCTGTCCAATCACCTTCGATCGCAGGGACCACCCCACTAGTATCCGTCATGGAGGATTCGCCGCACTAGTCCTAGACCCAATCATTGACGGATTTCACCTCACTCGAGTCCTTATGGATGGCGGCAGTAGCCTAAACCTGCTTTATCAGGATATAGTGCGCAAAATGGGCATAGACCCCTCAAGGATCAAACCCACAAAACGACCTTTAAAGGCATCATACCAGGTGTAGAGGCCCATTGCATAGGCTTAGTCACACTGGAAGTGGTCTTCGGATCCCCGGATAACTTCCGAAGCGAAGAGTTAATCTTCGACATAGTCTCGTTCCGCAGTGGCTACCATGCACTGATTGGGCGAACTGCATTTGCAAGATTCATTGCGGTACCACATTATGCATATCTCAAGCTCAAGATGCCAGGACCTCGGGGGGTCATCACAGTCAATGGAAACACAGAGCGCTCTCTCCGCATGGAGGAGCACACTGCGGCCCTCGCAGCAGAAGCGCAAAGCAGCTTCTTAAGGAAATCCACTAGTTCGGCGATTAAGGACCCGGACACCTTCAAGCGCGCCCGGGGTAATCGGCAACTAGACCGCCTGGCACGTTCCGAGCTTGCATAGCAATGCGGCCCCACCCTGGTCCCAGCCAAACGGTGAAATCCGTGCCACGCGTACATAATTATGCATTAAAAATACCATGGGCACATGTGGGGAGGGGGGCACGACTACGGCACGCTCCAAGACACGGCTTAAACCGCACTAGGGGCTTCCCGCTCTGTTATTTTTCTCTTTCAGGACTTTAATCTCTGAAACCCTGTCCGGCAGCATGATTGTTGAACACATGATGCAGCAACCAAGGAGGCAGAAAGCTACGTCACACCACGGAACTCCGAGGTGGATTAGGATAACGAGTCAAATATTTGCTTTAATACTATTCCTCAGCATGCCCTTGGAAGGGACATGCCAAACAGTCCTACTTTTTGCTTATCGCACTACTTGTATCATTCTGCTTTAACGCACCTTTTTGAATAAACAAGGCATAGCATTGAGACTATTATTGCATTCTTCCTTATATATATATATATATGTTCATTCATGACATCTAGCATCCGTACATTCTGGTACGACCAATACGCTAGGGGCTTAGGCATACCCCATAATACGGCGTGAGAAGTCCGCACACTTTAGACAGTGCGGCACCCCGAACTTATAGCATTATATGCATCAGCTCCGAATCATGTCTCGGGTCAATAGTTGGGTTTGCCCGGCTCCCATGTTTTGGTACCTTACGTGCCGCTATATCGGCTAAGGTAGCACTGGGAGAACTACTGCGATTGTGCCCCGGTTCTGCTGGGCTAAGCACCTTAGTAGAGAAAGCTAAAACTAACTGTCATGATAAGGCAAGAGACTGGTCGCTGTTCGAGAGGTCTCAAGTCCCTAAAGACTTATGCCGCTTCGAGCGAGGAGTCGGCCCTGTCCGGCTTAAGGCGTGTATAGCGCCCCGAAATCGGCCTTCCGAATGCTAGGGGCTTCGCCGAAATTTAAAATTATAGAATTCTATGGCTAAGTGAGAGTGATAACGCATTATAGTCCAATTGCCTTGTTCGTTGTGCTGAGCACCTCCCTCGAAGGACCCAAAAATGGGAACAAGAGTGCTCAGGTTTATCCCGAACACCCCAGCACTCGTGGCGTGGGGGCAGAAGCCGACGACTAGCCATCTCTCAGATTTGATAAATAGCCGAACAGAAGGCAATATTCTAAATTCAAACAAGCGTTGCATAGCGCATATGAACTAGTTTTCATATTACAGGATTATACGAGCAAGTTTATTCAAATATTAAATCTTTCGCACACTCGTCCACTACAAGACGGGCACCCTTCAGGACACCCTCATAGTACATCTCGGGGTGGCGATGCTCCTTGCCCTGCGGCGGCCCTTCCATCACCAGCTTCACGGCATCCATCTTGGCTTGTTTTGATTTGGTTTAAAATACCAAATAACTTTTATAAATCCTGCAAATAATTGTCGGAACTATTTGAGTTATTTTCAACAGCCCACATTCAGTTCCATAATTATTTGAGCAATTGACATAACTATAGCAGTTAAATGCCCAAATTCAAATACATAATGATTTAATTCAAATCCAGAGTGACCTAGAAAAATGTGTACCATTTTTGGTAGAGGTTCTGGACCAATTCAAAAATGATGAACTTTTCAGAAGGGCATTTTGGGTTCATTGAAACGATTTCAAATTGAGCCTGGTTGAATTCTATTTGGTGCTAGGATTTGAACATCCCCATTTCAAGTTTAAGAAAAATTTAAACATGATGCATGGATGCCGACGCAACTAATTATAAACAATTCTGGGGTTGTGACATGTGTCACCCTAGGTTATGACAGCTACATGATGAATATCATCCAACACAACTATCATTGTCGAACCATTGCCTACGAGCTTTTCATATATTGATCATTGCTAAGTTACTTTCGTTGCTACTGCTGTTACAATCACTACAAACTGCTATTGTTACTTTTTCCACCGTTACCGTTACTTCCATATTACTTTGCTACTAAATACTTTGCTGCAGATATTAAGACTTCTAGGTGTGGTTGAATTGACAACTTAGCTGCTAATACTCATGAATATTCTTTGGCTCCCCTTCTGTCGAATCAATATTTCTGTTGAATACTCTACCCTCAAAAACTGTTGTGATCCCCTATACTTGTGGGTTATCAAGAACTTTTTCTTGCATCGTTGCCGAGGAGCATAGCTCTATTCTCTGAGTCACTTGGGATTTATATCTGTTGATCACTATGAGGAATTTGAAAGATACCAAAACCAAGATTTTCCCCTCTACTACGAGAGGAGGTAAGGAACTGACATCACACTCTACACTTGATTCACCTTTTGTTTTGAGTAAGCTGGCGACACCTACACCTGCTATTGATTCTGATATGTCGCATGTTATTGATGATGCTACTTCGCTATATGATGATACTACTACTTTTCTTGATAGTAATATGCCACTGGGTGAATTTCTTGATGAACTTGCTGGAGCTAAAAATATTGAGAAGGCTGAAGATGATGATATTTCTGAGACTGATGAAATTATTGAAACTGGACACTTTGAAACACCTATTAGACCTTGCTCTCCTAGATATGAATTTCATGTTATGCCTGAGTGTTATGTTATGGATGGAGAGGTAGCTAGGGACTTTTTTGCTTGTAAGGATAGAGATGATCTTAAGAAATTAGAAATTACTATGCAAGTGGAAAGAAAAATCTTTGAACGCTAGAATGCAATATGATCCTAAGTTTGCTACTTCACCTATATTTGTTACTAATAAGGATTATGAATTCTCTGTCAATCCTGAGTTAATTACTTTGGTTGATTCTGATCCTTTCCATGGTTATAAATTGAATGACATGGCCACCCTATTTGCTCATGAGGAAAAAAATTGCTATTACTATATTCTTAAATTGTTTCCTTTCTTGTTAAAGGGTGATGCTAAGTTATGGTTTAATTCTCTTGCTCCTGGTTGTGTGCGTCGTCCCCAGGATATGATATATTACTTCTCTGAAAAATATTTTCCTGCTCATAAGAAACAAGCTGCTTTACAGGAAATATTTAACTTTGTGTAAATTAAAGAAGAGAATCTCCCACAAGTTTGGGGGAGGCTTCTCCAATTACTTAATGCTTTTCCTGATCATCCTCTCAAGAAAAATGAAATACTTGATATCTTTTATAATGGACTAACCGATGCTTCTAGGGACGACCACCTAGATAGTTGTGCTGGTTGTGTTTTCACGGAACGAACTGTTGAACAAGTTGAAGTGCTATTGAATAATATATTGAGAAATGTAATGATTGGACTCTTCTCAAAACACCTCCTAAGCCAACTCCGAAGACGAGAGGTATTCTATTTATCAGTCCTGGAGATATGCAAGAGGAAAAGAAATCTATGAAAGAAAAAGGTATTAAAGCTAAAGATGTTAAGAATTTCCCACCTATTGAAGAAATAGATGGCCTTGATAACCCGACTATTGCGGGAAACCACGGCCACCGATGGGACCAAGACTCCCTTTCTGGTTCGGCGGGGGCGATGGCACGTTGCTCAAAGAGCGGAAGAGCATGGAACAACACAGCAGAGATCACATAGACAGTATTTACCCAGGTTCGGGCCGCCACGAGTCGTAAAACCCTACTCCTGCTTTGGTGGATTGATGGTGGAAAATATGATGGTGAGCATAGCATGTTTTCCCGGCAGGGTTGCCTCTGGGTGAGAACGGCTACACGCGTACGAGTGTATGAGGGTGTGGATCAGCCAACCCTTTCTACGGTTGCCTTGGGCCTCATTTTATAGATCAAGGGGTCACCACAGTGGCAAATCAGTCATTGCCCACTGATTAGATAGCAAACAGTGCTATCATACCTAACTCTGCAAGCTGACGGGGCGCATTAAATGCGCCGCTCAACGTCACATCATAGCATGCTCAGCAGACCCTGCCGAGCTGTTCTGCCAGCTTCGTGCTTGCTCGACACGTCTCAGGATGGGTGTCACTTGGACGTATTTTCTGTAGGAAGTGGCTTCCATGTGGAAAATAGCAGCCACTTAGTCACCTTCGAGCTTGACACCGCACTGATCGACGACGTGTGTCATGGTGAGGTGGTGCAGTAGAGCGGTTTGCCTCCATAAGCCCCAGCAAGCCTGCCGGGACGATCCAAAGGCTTGCTTCTAGGGGCAACTCCACCTTTGCTAGCCTCGCCTTGACGAGGACATCAATACAATTGTTACACCCACAGCCCCTGCTGCTATACACACTGGACCGATTACTAGAGCTCGCGCACGCCAATTGAATTATCAGGTACTTTCGTTTCTTGGTAACGATTGTAATGTTCATGAGAATATGATGCTGCCTAAATTGGATACATTTGTTTTGCTTACAAATGAAGGGCCTAGCTTGGACAAGAAAGATGAACCTTGGAGCAAGTTCAAGCATGGAGATGATGGCATGCGCAAGGGGAACAAGAACGGAGTTACAAGTGATGATTCCAGGACTCTGAAGCCACCATAATGAGTGCATGAAGCATGGGACGAAATATACAAGATGCCACTTCATAAATTTCGTCCAGAGGCTATTTTAGGTGCTGCGCCACCTTATTATTGGGCCAGGCCCATGTATTTTCGAAGTACTTAAGTATAGGCTGTTTTTAGAGTCCGTATGTGTGGGGAAACAAGAGTTAGGGTTGGTTTCGGACCTCTCCACCAAGGGCCACGAAATTCCCCCTCTCTCCTCCATATATACAGCCCTTAGGGCATCGTTTAGGCTTTGGGTTTTGTTTAGATTAAAAGTTCACCATAGCTGCAACTTCGCGTACTTCGTTTGTGTCCAATGACCAGACCAAGACGTCACAGAACCCCACCTTGATCAATAAAGCTTTCATCTTATATTCGCAATATCCAGATTGCAATCTCAGTTTCTTGCTTGTTCTTCGTTTGCTCGCAGGAAACAGACCCTCGTGGTCACGTTGATCGTGCTCCGACGTGGTCAATAACCCTCGGAAGTTGGTTTAGCGATTGCTAAGGCGCGACGTCTCGCATGTTCGTAGTCGGATCGTCAAGGTCGACTCCCACAGAAAACGATAGCCACCATCTCATCGAAACATCGGGACACCTTTGCCTCTATCAAGTGGTATCAGATTTTCAGGTTGCTCGGTGAGATTTTACAGTTTTTCATAGATTAGATCGAGTCTGTTCTTCATACCTACAGTCCACGAAAAAGCCAAAAAAAAATTAGGGTTAGTTCATCCTATCCGAACCAATCTAAGCCTTTGCATAATCTTTTCTGTATTTGCTTTGTTGAATTTGCAGTTGCATCGTCGTGTCAAGTTGCTGGTCTTAGCATCTAGTCGTTTAGAGTTTCGAGTTCTGTTCACAGGTTGTCACGCCGCTGCCGCGCCATCGTCATCATCATTACCATATACCACCACCCCACCATATACATCGCTGTTGCCATATAAAACCACCAATCCGAGTCCACATATACCATCGCCATATACCACCACCAATCCGAGTCCAGATATACCATCACCATATACCACCACCAATCTGAGTCCAGATATACAACCACAGTCCGAGTTCCACCAGATTCATCTCCGCCACCAGTCCTAGTCCGGGTCCAGTATTTGTTGCTTTGTTTTTGAGTTCCAGATCACGCCATACTCCGAGTCGTGAGAGAGTAAGACTCCTGAGATTCCGTGCTACCCGCAGAAGAAAAATAGTTCCAAACTCAAAAAAAAACTAAGTCTGGAAAATTCTGGCTAGGCAGTTTTTTGACCATTTGTAGACTTTTTCAAAAAAAAATTGTTGCGGAGCAAAAAAAAAGAGGAAAAAAGTGCAAAAAAGTGAAAAAAAGGAAAAAAAATTCAGAGTGTGCTCCTCCATTGTTTATGTGCAGCGCCCTGATTTTGTTAGTGTTCTAGGCTCGCGTCTCTAGCACGGTCTAGCCTAGGACCAGCACAGTACCGTCGTTGAGCGTTTATTCAACTTTGCATCTCCGAATTAATTATTGCTGACCCTTTTTGCTACCATATTATAAGCCTTCCCAGCTCCACATACATCTACGTCGTGCATTTGACTCTCCCTGGTAATCGCTCTATCCAAGCTTTGAGAGTTTTGACTACGACGGTTGCCGATCACCGCCTGCTGCTGGGTAAGAACTAGTAAGAATTTGAGATTGGCTTGACGGATTTGTGACACCACCACCACCTCTTGTTAGTATTATGTAGGATCATATTCTTGTGTGTTTCTATTGTTGCTAACCATGGCAGGATCACAAGCCGACAAGACTGACTGGGAGAACATGACGAATAAGGAGTTGCATGATAAATTTCAGCAAATGATGAGTGGACAGGTGCAAGATGTGCTAAACAGATTTGAAGAGGCCATGGAGAAGACGTTCGGAACAAAGCTCGATAACAGGTTTAATGAACTACTCGCGCGTCTTCCACCACCACCACCGGCTGCACTTAACCCACCTCTACAACAACAACAACGACGACTACCTACACATCGTGAAACAGCCCTCCGCCGAGCGAGCCGTCTCCCTCTTGCACCTGGCCAAACTGTTGGTGCTGCTGTTGATACTTCTGTGGCTCCTGCTGCTGATGCGGAGGAGGATGATTTTGCCGGAGATTACGAGGATGAGGTTGATCAAAATCAAAACTACGTGCCACCACCAGCACAGCAACCACCAGGTCGTCCACATGCAAATAATGGCAATGGTAGGGCTCACCCTCAGGTACGAGATCATGACCATCTCCCTAAACTAAAATTGAATATTCCACCATTTGAGGGTAGATATGTTCCTGATATATATCTTACTTGGGAGTTAGAAACTGAACAACGATTTACATGTTTACAATATCCCGAGGAGAGACGTGTTCCTGCTGTTGTTTGTGCATTCACTAGTTTTGCATGTGTTTGGTGGTCTGAGCATTGTAGATTATATCCTATTCCAGCTACTTGGGCTGATTTGAAAGCTGCTATGCGTACTCGTTGGGTTCCACCATATTATCAACGTGAATTACTTCAAAAATTGCAGTGTTTAAGACAAGGAAAAAATTCTGTAGAAGAATATTATCAGGAATTACAAACTGGCATGATTAGATGTGGTATTGTTGAGGAGAATGAAGCTATGCTTGCACGTTTTATGGGTGGATTAAATAGAGAGATTCAGACCATCCTAGAGTATAAGGAGTATAATAATATCACTCGTTTATTCCATCTTATGTGTAAAGCTGAATGTGAAGTGCAGGATCGACAGGCATTGGCGCGAACTAACTTTTCTGCAGGTCGATCTTCATCATGGACACCACGTGCATCCTCTACTTCCACTCCACCAGCACCTCCATCAGGTGCCACCTCCAGCCGTGATACAAGAAAGCAGGCACAACCACCACTATCTGCCAAGAGCACACCTGCTGGACCTACGCAGAGCTCTTCTTCTTCCATGGCATCAACAGGGCAGACAAGTGATATTATTTGTGGTCGTTGTAAGCGAAGAGGACATTTTGCGAGAGAATGCCAATCTCAGCGTGTGATGATTGCTACTGAGGATGGTGGGTATGAGTCCACTAGTGACTATGATGAGGAGACTTTGGCTCTTATTACACGTGAAGAACACGGTGGAGATGATTCTGATCATGAGACGCAATACATGGCTGCTGAAGATGCTGACAGGTATGAATGTTTAGTTGCTCAACGTGTTTTGAGTGTGCAGGTTACACAAGCTGAGCAAAATCAGAGGCATAATTTGTTCCATACAAAGGGAGTTGCGAAGGAATGTTCTGTTTGCATCATCATAGATGGAGGGAGCTGCAATAACTTGGCTAGCATGGAGATGGTGGAGAAGCTATCTCTCACCACAAGACCACATCCACGTCCTTACTACATCCAATGGTTCAACAACAGCGGCAAGGTTAAGGTAACACGTACTGTTCGTGTGCATTTTAGTATCTCTACATATGCTGATTATGTTGATTGTGATGTGGTACCTATGCAAGCATGTTCCTTATTACTTGGTAGACCATGGCAATTTGATAAAAATTCTGTACACCATGGTAGAAACAATCAGTATACTCTTGTTCATAAGGATAAAAATATTACTTTGCTTCCTATGACTCCTGATTCCATTTTGAAAGATGATGTTAATAGAGCTAATAAAGCAAAACAGGAGAAAAATAAGAGTGAAAATCAGATTGTGGCAAAAGAATTTGAGCAACAAATGCAGCCTAATCATAATAAACAATCTAGTGTTACTTCTGAAATTAAATTGAAAAGTGCATGTTTACTTGCCACCAAATCTGATATTGATGATCTAGATTTTAGCAAATCTGTTTGCTATGCTTTTGTGTGCAAAGAGGCATTATTTTCATTCGAGGACGTGCCTTCCTCTTTGCCTCCTGCTGTCACTAACATTTTGCAGGAGTTCGCTGACGTCTTTCCACAAGATGTGCCATCGGGATTACCACCTATTCGAGAGATTGAGCCTCAAATTGACTTAATTCCCGGTGCATCATTACCCAACCGTGCACCATACCGTACCAATCCAGAGGAGACGAAGAAGATTATGCGTCAAGTACAAGAACTGCTTGACAAAGGTTATATACGCGAATCCCTTAGTCCTTGTGCTATTCCTATCATTTTAGTGCCGAAAAAGGATGGTACGTCACGTATGTGCGTTGATTGTGGAGGCATTAATAATATTACTATTCGTTATCGTCATCCTATTCCTAGGCTAGATGATATGCTTGATGAATTCAGTGTCTCTACAATATTCTCCAAAGTTGATTTGTGTAGTGGATACCATCAAATTCGTATGAAATTGGGAGATGAATGGAAAACAGCATTTAAAACTAAGTTTGGATTATATGAGTGGTTAGTCATGCCTTTTGCGTTAACTAATGCACCTAGTACTTTCATGAGGTTAATGAACGAAGCTTTACGTGCTTTCATTAGACGATTTGTGGTAGTTTACTTTGATGACATATTGATTTATAGCAAATCTTTGGAGGAACATTTGGAACATTTACGTGCTGTTTTTATTGATCTACGTGATGCACGTTTTTTTGGTAACCTTGGAAAGTGCACCTTTTGCACCGACCGAGTATCTTTTCTTGGCTATGTTGTTACTCCACAGGGAATTGAAGTTGATAAAGCCAAGATTGAAGCTATTGGGAGTTGGCCGCAACCCAAAACGGTCACACAAGTGAGGAGTTTCCTTGGCCTCACTGGTTTCTATAGGCATTTTGTGAGAGATTTCAGCACCATTGATGCACCTCTCAACGAGCTTACAAAGAAGGATGTGCCTTTTTTTTGGGGTACCGCACAGGAAGAAGCCTTCACGGTATTGAAAGATAAGTTGACACATGCTCCTTTACTCCAACTTCCTAATTTCAATAAGACTATTGAGCTTGAATGTGATGCTAGTGGAATTGGATTAGGAGGTACGTTATTACAAGATGGCAAACCTGTTGCATACTTTTCTGAAAAATTGAGTGGGCCTAGTCTGAACTATTCTACTTATGATAAAGAATTATATGCTCTTGTTCGGACCTTAGAAACATGGCAACATTATTTATGGCCCAAGGAATTTGTTATACGTTCTGATCATGAATCTTTGGAACACATTAAAAGTCAAGCAAAACTAAACCGTAGACATGCTAAATGGGTTGAATTCATTGAGACTTTCCCTTATGTCATTAAACACAAGAAGGGTAAAAAAATGTTATTGCTGATGCATTGTCTCGTCGTTATACTATGCTTTCACAACTTGACTTTAAAATTTTTGGTTTGGAGACCATCAAAGATCAATATGTTCATGATGCTGAATTTAAAGATGTATTGCAGAATTGTAAGGAAGGAAGAACTTGGAACAAGTTCGTTCTTAACGATGGATTTGTGTTTCGTGCTAACAAGCTATGCATTCCAGCTAGCTCCATTCGTCTTTTGTTGTTGCAGGAGGTGCATGGAGGAGGATTAATGGGACACTTTGGCGTCAAGAAGACGGAGGATATACTTGCTACACATTTATTTTGGCCAAAGATGAGATGGGATGTTGAGCATTTTGTTGCTCGCTTCACTACATGTCAAAGAGCTAAGTCACGACTCAATCCTCATGGTTTATATATGCCTTTGCCTGTACCTAGTGTTCCTTGGGAGGATATATCTATGGACTTTGTTTCAGGTTTACCTCGAACAAAGAAGGGGAGGGATAGCATATTTGTTGTCGTGGATAGGTTCTCGAAAATGGCACACTTTATACCATGTCATAAAAGTGATGATGTTGTTAATGTTGCTGATTTGTTCTTTCGTGAAATTATTTGCTTGCATGGTGTGCCAAATACCATTGTTTCAGATCGTGATACTAAATTTCTTAGCCACTTTTGGAGATGTTTATGGGCTAAGTTGGGGACTAAGCTGCTTTTTAGTACTACTTGTCACCCCCAAACTGATGGACAAACTGAAGTAGTCAATAGAACATTGTCTACTATGCTTAGGGCTGTTTTGAAGAATAACAAGAAAATGTGGGAAGAATGCTTGCCTCATATTGAATTTGCTTATAATCGTTAATTGCATTCTACTACTAAGATGTGCCCTTTTGAAATTGTGTATGGTTTCCTACCTCGTGCACCTATTGATTTGTTGCCTCTTCCATCTTCGGAGAAGGTTAATTTTGATGCTAAAGAACGTTCTGAATTGATTTTAAAAATGCATGAGTTAACTAAGGAAAACATTGAGCGTATGAATGCTAAATATAAACTTGCTGGAGATAAGGGTAGAAAACATGTTGTGTTTGCACCTGGAGATCTTGTTTGGTTACATTTGGGTAAAGATAGATTTCCTAATCTGCGCAAATCAAAGCTAATGCCACGTGCTGATGGTCCTTTTAAGGTTTTAGAGAAAATAAATGATAATGCATATAAACTTGAGCTACCTGCAGATTTTGGGGTTAGTCCCACTTTTAACATTGCAGATTTGAAGCCTTAGTTGGGTGAGGAAGATGAGCTTCCGTCGAGGACGACTTCATTTCAAGAAGGGGAGGATGATGAGGACATCAATACCATTGTTACACCCACAGCCCCTACTGTTACATATACTGGGATTACTAGAGCTCGCGCACGCCAATTGAATTATCAGGTACTTTCGTTTCTTGGTAACGATTCTAATGTTCATGAGAATATGATACTGCCTAAATTGGATACATTTGTTTTGCTTACAAATGAAGGGCCTAGCTTGGACAAGAAAGATGAACCTTGGAGCAAGTTCAAGCATGGAGATGATGGCATGCGCAAGGGGAACAAGAACGGAGTTACAAGTGATGATTCAGGACTCTGAAGCCACCATAATGAGTGCATGAAGCATGGGACGAAATATACAAGATGCCACTTCATAAATTTCGTCCAGAGGCTATTTTAGGTGTTGTGTCACCTTATTATTGGGCCAGGCCCATGTATTTTCGAAGTACTTAAGTATAGGCTGTTTTTAGAGTCCGTATGTGTGGGGAAACAAGAGTTAGGGTTGGTTTCGGACCCCTCCACCAAGGGCCACAAAATTCCCCCTCTCTCCTCCATATATACAGCCCTTAGGGCATCGTTTAGGCTTTAGGTTTTGTTTAGATTAAAAGTTCGCCATAGCTGCAACTTTGCGTACTTCGTTTGTATCCAACGACCAGACAAAGGCGTCACAGAACCCCACCTTGATCAATAAAGCTTTCATCCTATATTCGCAATATCCAGATTGCAATCTCAGTTTCTTGCTTGTTCTTCGTTTGCTCGCAGGAAACAGACCCTCGTGGTCAGGTTGATCGTGCTCCGGCGTGGTCAATAACCCTCGGAAGTTGGTTTAGCGATTGCTAAGGCGCGACGTCTCGCACGTTCGTAGTCGGATCGTCAAGGTCGACTCCCACAGAAAACGATAGCCACCATCTCATCGAAACATCGAGACACCTTTGCCTCTATCACGCCTGCTGGCAAGGGAGGTCATTTCCCTCAGTGATATCTGGTCTCTCTGGCTAGTCTTGGTCCTCTTGATCTTCACATTGGTGCTTAGAAGAACAGTTCCCTTGTGCTCTAATCTGATCATGGTGTTGTGATCTTGTTATTGTGCATGTGCACAGTCTGGGCAACAGACCCAGGGTTTGTTGCACCGACAGGAGCCCCCGTGACAGGCCCGACGCGCTGCTGGGCGTCGTCGGGGTAGGCCATATCCAGTGCACAGGCAGGGGTGTAGAAGTGGTTGGCCCCTTGAGATCTTCGTTACTCGTCCATTAACTCAAGTTCGGGCTAGTTTCCGGTTCTCCTGCATGCCGTGCAACGCCAATCATGGTGGGGCCATTCTTGTAATGGCTCGTGAATGACTTTGACGCACGGGCGAGTAACTGCCAATTCACTCTTCCCACCACGCCCTTATCCTTAGCCACGTATGTTGCATGCGTCGAGCGGGGTAGGTAACGGAGGCGCGTGGTGCGGGAGAGCATCAAGGCAGGGGCGCGGTCTTCTTGCATTGGTGGAGGAGGGCGGCGGTTACCTGTTGAGGGATCGGTGAAAATCTCGGTCACACCGAAGCACTTAACAGAGTCTAAACATATAGCATCGCTCAGACCGAGTTGTGGTTCGGTGACTCCGCGACGCTAGGGTTTCACAGAGAATTCGCTTTCAGTCTCACTGATCAGTACACTTCGGTCAGACCGAGTTGTACTTAGTGCAATGGCCAAGGACAATTGGTGGGACCGAAAACTTCATTTCGGTTGGTCCATGATGAGTTCGGCGGAAACCTAACCCTAAGACTTTTCATCGAATCTAATCTAAAAGAACTTTTTGCTGGATAGAATGATTTCATACATGGAAAGAAAGCAGGCAAACACTTTGTGCAATGAATCGGAAAGGGGAATAGGCACAAAGTGGTCGAACCGTACCCTAACTCAGTGACGATTCGCTACAGCGGCAACGACGATGGAGAAATCTGTTGATCGCGGCGGAGACCTACAGCGGAGGCGCACAAGCGGAGACGCCGACGATCCGAAGACCAAGGGGCAGCAACAATGGGGCGTGTGGCTCGAGAGGTTTGAAGGAATTTTCAACCGAACGGGCCACGGAGTAGGTATACCCATACGATGTCGGTGGCACCAAATGGAATGTCTCGGTGGCACCAAGATGCAAAACTGCATGCAATTACTGCAACCTGGTGAGACCGAGTCGTTCTAATCGGTAAAACTGAGATGAAAACCTAGATCAATCTAGTGGTTTCGGTGGGACCGAATATGAGTGTGTTGGTCTGACCGAAATTCACAAGAAGATTTTGGAAGACAACCCTTGACGGATCGGTGGCTCCTCGTGCTCCTCACCCGGAGGGTTCGAAAAAGAGTTGTTCATTTTTTGTGATGTAGCATGAATATAGTTTGAGAAGAGAAAAGGCATAGATATCTATAGAAGGTTCTTAGGCATTCTTGTCCATCCATTTGGCCAATAAAAACCAAACAATCAAAACCACAAATGGATGTCCTCAAATGGAGAAATAATGCAACCAACATGCTCACACAATAAGATAGCAAAAGAAATATGTGACAAAGCATGCACAAACACTTCTAGCATCTACCAAGCAATTGGCGATGACCAGGTCATCTATATATGTAATGCCCAAGATGCGGCTATATCTCCCATGTGTCGAGGCATGACTTAGAGGCATAACTGCATTTTGGTTTTGTCGCAAGAAGGGTCATCTTCACACAATCCCATGTAATTGACAAGGAAGTAAATAGTTGGCTTACAATCGCCACGTCACACAATGATCAAATAATTCAAGCATCATTCAGAGTACACACAAAGTCCGACTACGGACGAATCCAAATGAAAAGAAGACAACCCAAGTGCTAAATCCCAATTGTCCCAACTGGACACCACTACTTATCATCCGGAAACGAAACATAGTAATGCCCAAGGTCTTCGTCAAACTCCCACTTGAGTTCGGTGGCATCACCTGCACTGGTATCATCGGCACCTGCAACTGTTTTGGTAGTATCTGTGAGTCATGAGGACTCAGCAATCTCAAAACCCGTGAGATCAAGACTATTTAAGCTTATAGGTAGGATGTGGTTATGAGGTGGAGTTGCAGCAAGCACTAAGCAAATATGGTAGCTAACATACGAGTACAAGAGCAAGATGAGAGACTACGCAACGGTCGTAAGCTAGAAGTGATCAAGAAGTGATCCTGAAATACTTACATTCAAACATAACCCGACCATGTTCACTTCCTGAACTCCATCGAAAAGAGACCATCACGGTTACACACGTGGTTGATGCATTTTTAATTAAGTCAAGTGTCAAGTTCTCTACAACCGAATATTAACAGATTCCCATCTGTCACATAACCGCGGGCACGGCTCTCGAAAGTATCACCAGAGTTTGCTGGATCCAGTTGCCGCGCCGCAGATCTAGGGTTTGACAGCACGGAAACTGAGGAGGAGCAGATCGGGCAACGAGGGCGGCGCGCCGGCGATGAGGTGTAGGAGGAGGATGCCGGCGATGGCGAGGGACGTCGAGGATGGCGGGATCCGGTGAAGGATGGCGGTTCTCGGCGTCGGGGACGGCGCGGCGCGGGCGGCGGCGCTCGGCGGTTGCGGAGTGGCGAGGAGGTGGCGCGGCAACGGGGTCCAGCGAACTCTGGTGATACTTTCGAGAGCCATGCCCGCGGTTATGTGGCAGATGGGAATTTGTTAATATACGGTTGTAGAGAACTTGACACTTGACTTAATTAAAAATGCATCAACCGCGTGTGTAACCGTGATGGTCTCTTTTCTACGGAGTTCGGGAAGTGAACATGGTTGGGTTATGTTTGAACGTAAGTAGTTCAGGATCACTTCTTGATCACTTATAGCTTACGACCGTTGCGTAGTATCTCATCTTACTCTTGTACTCATATGTTAGCTACCATCTTTGCCTAGTGCTTGCTGCAACTCCACCTCATAAACACATCCTACCTATAAGCTTAAATAGTCTTGATCTCGCGGATTTTGAGATTGCTGAGTCCTCGTGACTCACAGATACTACCAAAACAGTTGCAGGTGCCGATGATACCAGTGCAGGTGATGCCACCGAATTCAAGTGGGAGTTCGACGAAGACCTTGGGCGTTACTATGTTTTGTTTCCGGATGATCAGTAGTGGTGCCCAGTTGGGACGATCGGGATTTAGCATTTGGGGTTGTCTTATTTTCATTTGGATTCATCCATAGTCATACTTTGTGTGTACTCTGAATGATGTATGAATTATTTGATCATTGTGTGACGTGGTGATTGTAAGCCAACTATTTACTTCCTTGTTCATTACATGGGATTGTGTGAAGATGACCCTTCTTGCGACAAAACCAAAATGCGGTTATGCCGCTAAGTCATGCCTCGACACGTGGGAGATATAGCCGCATATTGGGCATTACAATATATGAGTATATTAACTTAAGAGTCAAACGAGAACATTTGATCATAGGTCATATTCATCATTTAAGCACAAGTGCGATTACCACTTTTACATAAGCATTGATGTGTTCACACCATTAGAGTTGCTTTAGCTCAATTCTTCGAGCAAAGATCCCCCTGGATTTGATATCCCCCCTAAGAGGGATGAACTAACCTTGGGTTTTGTCAATGATGACTTCATGTAGATAATGAAGATGTGGATGATCAATGTTGATATAGATCTTTTGGAGCAATCCATTGGAGTGTTGCACTTCCAATACCTACATGGGTTAGTTCCACAAAGAAAATACAAGGATATCCATAGACATAGAGTGAATTGCACATATGATGATGTCCATGAAAGCATTAGGTTACCTTGTCCCTTTTATTACCAATAGGGTTTGTGACTCCATGAACTAGTGCAAGATATGAAAGTTGATTGCACAAGTCCTTGCCAAAATGAATATGAGTGAAGTATGTTGGCGGACTCACCCTCAAGAACACTCTAGTTCTTCTTATTTGGGATCCACATCAACTTGATGGGAATTCTTGGAGTTGTAGTCATACTTGATGATGTAGAGCTTGACATAGTCTTGGCAACCCACTTGACCATGGTCTTAGGAGCTTTTTCAAATGATTCAATCTCTTCTTGAATCTTGTCCTTGCCTTTTAGCTTGTGGTCTTGTGGTGGAAGATCATCTTGAGCTCGTGTTCCCTTGAAATAAGTGGGGTCATACTTCTCTTGTTGAGGAACAAACTTCATCTTGGGGTATTAATCTTCTTCCCACTCAACTCCATTGGTATTGAACTTTCGTTCAAAACCAACACCTTGATTCTTCCGGTGCCTTCCTTGCTTCCGTACAATTTCCTCAAATTACTTACTTCTGGCAAGGCTCTTCTAAACACCTTTCTCTATAATTCCCTTCAATAAGCTATTTTCTTGCTCAAGTGTAACTTGGCTAAGAGAATCATTAGTGGAATCAAGAGAACTACTAGAAGCAACAATATTGGATTTAACATGATTATTGTTACTACTAGAGGAAGAATCTTTCTTGCTCTTATTGCTATATTTTACTTGTGACATATAGGTAGACAAGAGGAGGCATTTGGCAAGATAAGAGGAACTCTTCTTTCGAAGATCATCATTGATAGCTTTTAGAAACTCATGCTCTTGCTCTAAATTTAGCTTCTCGAAGCCTAGCTTATCATGAGTCCTTAGGGGCTCTCTATGATCCTCTAGAGTTGTTTCATGAGCTAACTTAAGAGTGTTTAGTTCTTTAGTTAGATGCTCAATCTCCTTCTTATCATTGCCATTCGTTTCATCTTGATTAGCATGATTATTAGCAAGTTCATAGTAGTTTTCATCACTAGTGTTGTCAACAAGTGAATCATCATCACCTAGCAAATCATCTTCATCACTATTGAAATCAACATACTCAGGGTGTGATACCATAAGGCCTTTAGCCATGAAGCATCTTACAATTCCTTCATTTGGTGAGTCAAATATGTCGTAGGAGTTGGATGACACAACTGCAAGACCGGCAACACCTTCATCTTGAGTATATTCGGAGTTGGAGTGATAGCTTCTCTCAGAGTAGTTGTCGGAGTCGGAACCGGATACCCATTCACCAACGTGAGCTTGATGTCTTCATCTTGTGTAGCTCTTTAATGACTTGTCCTTCCTTTCCGAATCCTTGCTTCTATGAGAGGGTCTTCATTCATAAAAATCATCTCTACTCCTTATCTCTCTTGGAGGTGATTCATCTCTTCTACTCCTCCTTTTTGGTGAATCTTCTCTTTTCTTGTAGGGAGCCGTACACTCATCGGAGTGGTGTCCGGGTCTTCCACAATTGTAGCAATTACGATCATGACTAGAAGATCTTTTGTCATTGTAGGACCTTGACTTGGAGCTTCTCTCTTTGATTCTATTCTTGTAGAACTTGTTGAAGTTCTTCACCATTAAGCTCAATTCTTCATCGGAGACTTGCTTCTCACTTGATGTTGTAGGAGCATCACTTGAAGTTTTGTAAGCACCACTTGACTTGTTGTGGAGCTCTTCCTTATCCTTGAGTGACATCTCATGAGCAACAATTCTACCAATGACTTTCGTGGGCTTGATATATTTGTGATTGGGCATCATTTCGATCAAGGAGCACACGGTATCATATTTTCCATCCAAGGCTCTTAGGATCTTCTTGATGATGAATTTTTCGGTCATCTCTTCGCTTCTTAAGTCGGCAATCCCATTTGTGATGAGAGCAAGCCTAGAGTACATTTTGGCGACTCCTTCACCATCCTTCATCTTGAACTTGTCAAGTTGACTTTGAAGCACATCCAACTTGGATTCCTTGACGGACTTTCTACCTCCGTGCATATCAACCAAAGTTCCCAAATTTCCTTTGCATTCTCAAGATGGCCGATTTTGTTGAATTCTTCGGGGCACAATCCATTGAAGAGAATATCGCAAGCTTGAGCATTGCATTGCAACATCTTCATTTCTTCCGATGTCGCTTCATGATCCGATTCTTTTCCATCCTCGAAGAAATCACCTTGCAAGCTAATATGCACAACGACCTAAACGGCGGGGTTATGACCAAGAATATGCATTTTTCATCTTATGCTTCCAACTAGCAAAATTAGTACCATCAAAGTAAGGACCTCTACTGTAGTAATTTCCCTCGCTAGATGCCATACTCTCCTAGGTTGTGAAACCAAGGCTATGATCACCAAAGATATGGAAATCAAGGCAAAAGGAGACCAAAGCTCTGATACCACTTGTAGGATCGAGAGTATGTCTAGAGTAGAGTTATTAGACTACTTGATCAAATAAAAGTCTATCCTTTTCCCAATTTTAGTTGTGGGCAGATTTTAGCAATTAGCACAAGTCAAGCAATCAACCTACACATGCAATTCTAAGAGTATAGCAGCGGAAAGTAAAACATTGCATATGAAGGTAAAGGGAAGGGTTTGGAGAAGGCAAACACAAAGGAGACACGAAGATTTTTGGCGTGGTTCCGATAGGTGGTGCTATCATACATTCATGTTGATGGATACTTCAACCCACGAAGGGTAATGGTTGCGCGAGTCCACGCAGGGCTCCACCCACGAAGGGTCCACGAAGAAGCAACCTTGTCTATCCCACCGTGGCCATCGCCCATGAATGACTTGCCTCACTCGGGTAGATCTTCACGAAGTAGGTGATCTCCTTGCCCTTACAAACTTCTTGGTTCAACTCCACAACTTAACGGAGGCTCCCAAGCTACACCTAACCAACCTAGGAGACACCGCTCTCCAAAAGGTAATAGATGGTGTGTTGATGATGAACTCATTTCTCTTGTGCTTCAAATGATAGTCTCCCCAACACTCAACTCCCTCTCATAGATTTGGATATGGTGAAAAGATGATTTGAGTGGAAAGCAACTTGAGGAAGGCTAGAAATCAGGATTCTTGTGGTAGGATTGGAATATCTTGATATCAACACATGAGTAGGTGGTTCTCTCTCAGAAAATGTGTGGTGGAGGTGTAGACACATTCTGATGGCTCTCTCACATATGGAGAAGGGGGTGGAGGGGTATATATAGCCCCCACATAAAATCCAACAGTTACACACATTTTGACCAACCTCGGTGAGACCGAATGGGTAAACTCACTGGGACCGATTAGTTCAAAAATGTGAACTAGGGCTTAGGGAAAAACTAATCTCGGTGGCGCCGATTGCATCAACTCAGTGAGACCGAAGTGAATGAAGCAATAGGGCAACAGAGACTTGGTCAAGCCATCTTGGTGAGACAAATTGCAATTTTGGTGAGAGCAAAATAATTGCAACTGATAACAGTGAGTTGACAAGGCCATCCCGGTGAGACTGAGATCCGTATCGGTGTTACCAAATTGTTAGAGTTTCTGGTTGTGGCTGTGTCATATGAACTCGGTGGCACCGAATAGAAAGAATCGGTGGGGCCGAGTTGGAGTTTAGGGTTTTGATATATTTGGAAGGAGAAAGTGGTTGAGGGTTTTGGAGAAATATCAGTAAGCAATTGATCAAGCAAGCCATTAAGAACAAATCATCCTCTTTTAATAGTATTGGCTTTCTTATGGACTCAATGTGATCTTGGATCACTAAAACAAAGATGAAGAGTCTTGATCTTTTGCCAATATGTGTCCTTAGCATTTTGAGGGGTCCACATCTCTAGTCTATGCCATACCATTCACTGAACTTCCTGAATTATCTTAAATGGATATTAGTTCAATGAGCTATATGTTGTTATGAATTACCAAAACCACCCAGGGATTAGTTGCAAGCGTCTAGATGCTTTAGATATACAAGTTTCTTCATTTTCTTAAAATGATGGGAAGAGTAAGGAACCTCCGGGGTTCAAGAAAAGCCCCATTAAGATAGCAAAAATCAAAGATGACAACACTTGAAACTATGCATGACGCCTAGCTAGGAGTGTAAAACAATAGCGCTTGTTGGGAGGCAACCCAATAGTTATCTTTTTTTCTTGTTATTTCTATATTTTTTTGGTGTGCACACAATTACGCTACTGTTATGGTTCTGTTTTTGTGTTTAAATTAGTGATTGTGCCAAGTAGATCCTTTGGGATGATAATTGCTTTGATTCTATGAGAAAAGAGAAACTTTTGCGCTCGGTAACAGAATTGTTGAGATTTACTGGAGCGTGAATAAATTCTGAATTTTTTACACATAATTGATACAATTTTCCGATGATTTCCTAATTTTTGGAATTTTTGGAATTTTTGGACTTACAAAAGTATGGTCATTGTTTTAATCATTACAGACTGTTCGATTTTTGACCGATTCTGTTTTCGTTGCATTGTTTACTTGATTTGATGAATCTATGGATTGTATCGGGGGTTATAAGCCATGGTGAAGTTAGGATACAGTAGGTATAATGCAATTATAAAATATGAATGGGTTTACAACAGTACCTAAAGTGGTGATTTGGTTGTTTATACAAACGGATCTCACGAGTTTTCTGTTGAGTTTTGTATGATGAAGTTTTCAAGTTTTGAGTGAGATCATGATGGATGAAGGAATAAGGAGTGGAAAGAGCCTAAGATTGGGGATGCCCGAGGCACCCCAAGGTAATATTCAAGGACTCCCAAGCATCTAAGTTTGGGGATGCCCCGGAAGGCATCCCCTCTTTCTTCTACCAACTATCGGTAAATTACTTGGAGCTATATTTCTATTCATCACATGATATGAGTTTTGCTTGGAGCGTCGTGTATTGTATGATTCTTTGCTTTGCTTGCTTTTTAGTTTGCCACAATCAAATTTTCTGGACACACCTTTTTGAGAGGGACACACATTATTCGTGATTTGTTAGAATACTCTATGTGCTTCACTTATATCTTTTGAGCTAGGCAGTTGCTCTAGTGCTTCACTTATATCTTTTAGAGCACGTCGATGGTTATATTTTAAAGAAATAGTTGCACTCTCATGCTTCACTTATATTATTTTGAGAGTTGATAATAGTGATGGCAATATGTACAAGTTAGGAATTTAGTCCTAATATGAAAGGTATTCAAGAGGGATATAATAAAAACTTTCATGTAGATCACTCAATATGATAAGGTTGATTAATTCCAATAGTTTTGCAATATAAAGGTGGTAATATGTGGGTTGTGCTAGTTAATAATTGTGGTTTAGTAAGAATTATGGTGTTAAGGTTTGTGATTCCCAAAGCATGCACGACGCTCGTTATGCTATGAAGTTGGATCATGATTTATTATTGATTGTCTTCTTTATGAGTGGCAGTCGGGGACGAGCGATGGTCTTTTTCTACCAATATATCCTCCTAGGGTCATGCATAGTAGTACTTTGCTTCAAGGGCTAATAAACTTTTGCAATAAGTATGTGAGTTCTTTATGACATTAATGTGGGTCCATGGATTATGCGCACTCTCACCTTTCCACAATTTGCTAGCCTCTTCAGTACTGTGCATTGCCATTTCTCACCTCAAGTTGTGGTGAAAACTTTGCTGGTGCATCCAAACCCCGTGATATGAGACGCTCAATCACACATAAGCCTCCTTATATCTTCCTCAAAACAGCCACCATACCTACCTATTATGGCATTTCCATAGCCATTCTGAGATATATTGCCATGCAACTTCCACCGTTCCATTTTTATGACACATCATCATTGTCATATTGCTTTGCATGATCATATAGCTAACATAGTATTTGTGGCTCAGCCACCGTTCATCATTTTTTTATACATGTTATGCTAGATCATTGCACATCCTGGTACACCGCCAGAGGCATTCATATAGAGTCATATTTTGTTCTAGTATTGTGTCGGTGCAACAAACCCTGGGTCTGTTGCCCAGACTATGCACAGGCCTAAGAGCAAGATTGCAACATCCAAGACCAGACCAAGCAAAAGAGGTCAGCTCTTTGAGGAATCAGAGAGCGAATCAAGAAGACCAAGACAAGCCACAAGAAGCAAGATACCACCAAGGGAGAACCTCCCTTGCCGGGCAGGCAAGCCTGGCGAGGTCAAGGTTACCCCAAAGATAAGCATCACGACCATCCCGCAGCCCTGCTAAGCACGACAAAGGAAACTACCCAGCCAGGGCTCCACCGCTCCACCTCACAGTGACGCAAGTCATCGATTGGTGCGGTGTCAAGCCCCCAAGTGACTAAGAGGCTATTTTTTGCCACATGGCAGCCACTTCCTATGGAAATCACCTCCAAATGACACCCGTCCAGAGACGCGTCATGCAGGCAGGAGAGAAGGTGGCCGAACTGCCCGGCAAGGCTTGCCAGGCATGCCATGATGTGACACTAAGCGGCACATTTAATGCGCTCTATCATGTCTGCAGAGTTAGGTATGATAGCACTGTTCGCTATCTAATCAGTGCACAATGACTGATTTGCCACAGTGGTGACCCCTTGATCTATAAAAGGAGGCCCGTGGCAACCATAGACAGGATTCAGACCTTTATACACCCATACGCGTGTAGCCATTCTCGCCCTGAGGCAACCCCTGCCGGGCTAGAGCGTTGCATTTCCACCACAATGCACCAAAGTAAGAGTAGGGTTTTACGCCTCGCGGCGGCCCGAACCTGAGTAAAATTTCCCTTGCGATCTCTGTCGTGTTGTGCTACGATTCTCCGCTCTTTGTGCAACATGCTCATCCCCCCTGCCGAACCAGAAGGGGTTGATGGCCCCATAGGTGGCCATGGTTTCCCACGACATATTGAGTTGTAATTTTGAGTTGTAAGTAAATAGAAGTGTGATGATCATCATTATTCATTATTAGAGCATTGTGCCAAGTGAGTAAAAAAAGAGGCCAAAAAGTGCCCAACAAAAAAATTGGGAAAACTAGAGAAGGGGCAATGTTACTATCGTTTCTATACTTGTGCTTCAAAGTAGCACCATGTTTTTCATATAGAGTCTCTGATGTAGGGTGGAACCCTATACGGCCGATCTTTCACGAAAGGAGCGGATCCCGTGATGAACACGATGAACACAAGGGTAAAACACGAAGGGAAACACAAGAGAATCACTCAAACCAACGAGATTAGGTCACACATATGCTAGATCCGAGTACACATAGAGATCACACGGTCCAAATCCAACAAGGGACGATACATAGGGTAACCGGTTCTTCGCCGTGAGGAGGTCTTGAAGTCTTCCCGTTAGGGGTCTTGAATTCAAGTGGATCTTCTCCGAAGAGGTGTCGGTCCCTCGCGGTGGAATAGATCCGGATGGATGAGCGAGGCACTATCTCACAAATGAGCTATCACAATGCTAACCCTAACTATGAGGAGGTGGGGGAGTATATATAGTCTAGGGCCACGAAGGGGTAAGTGGGAGAGAGTTTACATGGGCTCTCGGCCCGCAGCTGCGTAGGGGAGCCGGATGTCCGGGCTGGGGGCCAGATGTCCGGCGGCTCGTGAGGAGCCGGACGTCCGGGCCTCTGGCCGGATGTCCGGGCTAGACTTGCCCGCTCCTGTGCTCTCTGGATAGGTGGGGCCGGATGTCTGGGCGAAGGGGATGGATGTCCGGGGCTTCGGGAGAAGTCAGATGTCCAGGGCGATGGCCGGATGTCTGGGCTGCGCTAGTCCTTTCTGGTGCTCTCTCGATAGCCGATGCCGGATTTTCGGGGCAAGGGTCGGATCTTCAGCTGGGCTGGATGTCCGGGGCATGGCCAGATGTCCGGCTGCTGTAGCAGCAGGCTCTTCTTCCTTCTCCTTCCTTTGCTCCCGCGCACACTTGGCCTTGGTTCTTGGGATCTCCATTGTCTCCTCGGCTGTACCTGAGTATGCACAAGGTCTGCGCTTGAAGTAGCATCCACGTCTTACATGCGGAAAGGGAAGATTCGGAAAGGAGCGGTTCACCTTAGGTCCAATGGCATATGCTCGAGGTCTCATCATATGGACACTTGGGGCTTGGGGGTAGTCATAGTGTACATGTGGATGATCATAGGATGCTCTGCATCATCTCCCCTCCCTTTGGAAATATCTGACCTCGGATCGAAAACCTCATCACCATGGAACCAGTTGTCGTGGACGGACTTGTAGTTGGACAAAGTGGAAGACATGGCGCAATCCAAGTACTCCAAGGTGTCGCAGGAGTGGTAAACATGCAAAAAGAGCAAACACAAACGACACTTGGAAATACAATGGTTAGCGCACACAAGGTGTTCATCAAGTAAACATGAGTCTGTCCGGCAAGATTGCTTGTGACAAAGCGCATGAAGCTTAGTAAGATGATATAGAATGATATGCAAAGCATTCATGGGAGCAAAAGCATTCATTGTGCACACAAATGTATTGTGAATGTGATCAATGCAACCATTGTGAAAAATGATGTCATAATGGGACGGTGTATCAAAAGCATGAACATGGTAATTGGTGCTCAATGTGACTATGTGATCATGCAATTGATGATGGACAATATGATCATGATGTATGAATATGCCATCAAGGAAGATCACAACAAATTTGCTAAGGAAATGTACAAGCTCATATATCATGGATGACATAGAAAGACAAGATGCAAAAAGGCAATCATAATGTGAGTCAATCCATGCATAAGATGCAAATTTGTCATCTGTATGATATGTCCATCGAGTATGATATGTGTGAGCACAATCAACAAATATGGAGGTGTAGGTGTACCAATGCTCGATGTCATGGCATGAGTGGAGGTTCGAAGGTGCATCCAATAAGTCCGAGCGCTCCTCAATTTGAAGGTCCGTAGAGCCAATCTCCGATGTCGCTCCTCCGTTCACGAGATGTATCATGTAGACAACAAGAAGGAGACAACAATGAAAGAGTGACTCATCCAATATGCGTATTTGAGGATGGCTCAAAGGGAAGGAGTTCACCTTTATGAGAATGTCGAAAATATTGGTATCACGCATCGTGTACGCCTTCACATGACCAAGTTGTCTTGTGATGGTGCCACCTTATGAATCCTTCAAAACGAAAGAACATGGCAAACACTCGAAAAAACAAATGAGGTTAGCGGAAGTGCAAAACCTATCATTCGTGTGGTAAGATACCCAACAAGTGTATGCATCATGCTCATTATAAGAAAGGACAAGGGAGCATTTCATAGTATGGAGGCATATGATGAGAGAACAACCAAATACAATAGGCTCAATCAAACAAGCATGCATCACAAGTAATATGTCCAAGTCTCCACGATCAATAAGCATAGCAAGTTGACAGTCAATAGAAGGGTATATGAGAGATGTCATTAATGGAGACAAGATACAATGATCAAGACAAATCAAGTGAGAGGCATGAACATATATGCCATCAACCCAAGAAAGCGAGTAAGAATGGAACATGGGCGATGCGACAAAGCAAGCAATCATAGTGATCAAGTCAAGCAAGCTAGTAGTGCGAATATGCAACGTACAATCATGTCAAGCATGTCATGTGTGCAAATGGTGGGCAAGAATAATGCACAAGACATATCACAAGCATGAAGGCAAGATATGAGCAAAATATCATCAATGTATTGGTGAGAGGCCATATGTAAGTAGCAATGGGACATCATGACTCTCCCAACACAACCAGCATCAATAGCATGGGGCACAAACAAATCATGGCAACAGCTACTAGTATCTCCACCATGCATGCAAATACACATAGAAGTAATATAATGGTGAATAATATGTAAGTGCAAGCAAGGGTCACAATTGCATGGCAAAGACATAGAAATAGGCATAACATGCAAAGTGAACATTGTATGATGGGCATAAATGAACAAGTGGTATATAGCCCATAGCCGTGTAAGAGCCAAGTAGAAGAGATGCGCGAAGTCGTTGCACGAAGAGAATGTTGGTAAGAATAGTCCACGGGATCCCAAATCATCGTTGCTCTCAAGAGCTCGTTTCGTCAACTCTTGGGATTGAGAGGTTGACGAGTATACGTGAGTACCTACACAAAACAAAGACAAAGGAAAAATTATGTGTGCGTGGTATATGTACACATCATCCATCATGATGCGCACGTGCATGTGTTGGTTAGCACAAAATAGCCAATGCTCAAATAAATGAGATGCATGATATATGAACATGTAATCCATCATGAGAGGTTTGTTATTATGTATAGCATAATGGAGACTCAAATTATATAATGCATCATGAGAGATATGTTAAACATTGTTATTCATGGAATGCATATGGTGCAAGCAATTATGGGAAGCATTTAAAGGATAGGATGTATGTAAATCTCCTAATGTGTATGAGGAAACTATGGGGGTATCCTCATGAGCATTAGTGGAAACATCACATGGATAATATTGACAGCATCCAAAACAAAGCATATTTGGAACAATGTGATCATGGCATGGCATAGTAGATGAATTGCGCAAATCATGTAAAGGTAGCATAGCAATATCATCACATGAAAAAACAAAAGCCAATGACCATCATCTCGTCATCTATGCCATAAGTACAAATGGGGTTTATTTTAACTGGACATGCATAGTTACTATGTTGAGATTGAAATGATGCAATATGGGATATCTCACTCATAGCATATGACAAGTTTAATGGATTGTCAAACATGAAGTGACCAATAGAATTTTCACATGATATCCTATGGAGCATAGCATCACAACTAGGCAAATCAACATGCTCATCATCATATTCATCATAACTAGGTGACATATCTAAGCACGTAGAAGACATAGTATGTGATGAATCCATAAGGTGATCATCATCATGCAAGCAATCATTGTTAAGATAGTCCACTAGTGGGACAAGAGAAACATCATCACCGATGTTACCTTTGGAGCATCGCTCATGTGTTGTAGGTGAGGCTGCAACTTGATGGTACCATGTGGGGGGTTCATCTTCTTCCACCATGGCCATCAGTTTTCCCATTGGAGGGATGGACTCATCGGGGGTCGGCGTGTCTTCATGTAGGAGACCTAGAACCAAAGAAAACACACTCAGAGTAGAGGTTAAGTCATTAGAAATCATAGTGGCCTTACATGTCGTGTCAACTACCTCACTCACTAGGTGTTTTGGCTCACTCACTCCCTCAAGGATGCTTTCACTCGTATGGTTTGTGGGGTCACTCAAATGGCTCAACCTCACATAGGATGTGTGGCATGCTCTCATGTGTGGGGCTAGTGGTGGTCACACTCATCCTCTCATAGGAATGCACTCAATGTCACATATGGTGGAGTCACTCATATCACCCATGGTGGGGTGGCTCTCCTTAGACGGGAATTGAGGCATCACTTCATATGTGGGTGTCGAAGAGATGTAGGTGCAAATGTCTCCATGCTCAAATCCTATCACCGCATTGGTTGAAGGGATAGTCCCATGCTCAACCTCCTCATCCATAACTCCTCCAAAGATGAATGACGTAGGATGTGGCAAAACATCACTCTCCTCTGAGACCAAAGATAATATCTCATGTGCAGTCTCGTAGCTTAACTCGGAGTATGAGTTCAATATGGGCGCCGTCTTGATGTTGTTGAAGAGGTTCATGCTCGTCGCCGTAGTCGAAGGGGATGGCCCTAGCTCGACCTTCTTGTCGCCGTCTCGTTGTTGGAGGCCCATATGATGTGGCACCTCATAGCTCGTCTCCATGACCCAAGGGAAATTCCCATGTTCGGCCATCTTCCTTGAGGGGGCTTCCTAAGATGGAAGTGTCGCCCTCTCTTGTAGGTGGTCGCCTTGGACTTGATGAAGTCCATGTAGGCGTACTCGTGGGAAGTAGGCGAATATCATGTACGTCCAAAGGCGAAGATGCCTTGATATCACTTGGCTAAGATGCCGAAGTGGTGGTGGTAGCCGTAGCTTCCTCTTGGTGGTGCTTGTCTCACGGTCTTCTCTTGACCTCATGAAGTTTGGCCATAGCTTGATGTAGAGCTTGTTGGGACTTGTAGGTTTGCGCATGTCGAGCATCTTCATGTTGATTGTGTTTTTGTCGTGCATGAGCTCGTAGTAGATGTCGTTCATCGTCGTTGTGCACATGGTGCTTGGAGGTGACTTGCCCTTCATGACAATGTGGATCATGAATGTGATGATGGTCGCCATGTAGATGTGGACGTGGACGAATTGCGCTTGCGTTGCGTGGGCGCTCCGAAGATGATTGACTTGCTTGCCGTCGCCTTGAAGATGACGAAGGGGGAGTAGACTCGACCAAGGCCCGAATCTCCTCCATCCTTGCATCATTCTCCTCCTTTTGTGCGAAAAGCTTGTTGTCAAAGTAGTCTCTTGTATGTAGCTCGAAGTGTCGTATGTCGATGGCGAGGTTGTCGATGCGCTCTCGCAATCTTGATTGTGCGCCTTGAATTTGTCATTGTAGATCGACGATGGACGCTTCGGTGATGTAGTTGTTTGCGTCGTCGTTGTTGTCAAAGACCGGAGATGAAATGCCTTGCCTATCCATCACAAGACTCGAGAAAATATGAGTGGAAGAAAGGAGAGAACTATACCAAATGTACCTTGACCAACGTTGAAAATAGATCAATGGTCACTCAATGATGTAACAAGGAAATAGCACAATTGGTACCGATCTCGTCAATTTCTCACACCTACACAAGTAAGGCTTATAGTGGAGCTCAATGAGGATAGTGGCACAAAAAATTGATGCAAAATGTTAGCAAGAGTCAATAATGTTGAAAGAGATTCACAAATTCGCAAGTGAAACAAGTAGACCAATAGCAATGAATGGCACACGGAAACGCACACACGGATAGATAAATGGGGTCGTGCAACCAAGGAATGAGCTCAAAATGTGGAATCCATAGAAAATGCTCTTGTTGCACAACTCTAGAGAGACGCTAGCACGATTGCTCAATAGGCGGATACGCACTTGTGCACAACCTATAGGAGACAAAAATGCAATGACTTCTATCCCAAATGTGCTATGTATATATGGTTCCAGATGTTCCTTGCAAGATGATTGGATATGACAATCTTATGCAATGTGGTATGATGATATGGCTATTGCTTACAAGCTTCTTTGCTTAAAAGCTTATTCTCTCTTTTTTTATATGGCCACAATGCGAAATGCACAAACCAAGATAGCAATTGTATATATGCAGGAACAAACTTGTGGCACAAGAGATGATATGATGATACCAAGATGATACCAAGATGATATGTTATGTATGCAATGGATGGTGTAGATCACTAATGTGCAAAAGTAAGTTGCCGGCAATACTCGAATGGCTAGTCTCGATAGGCAAGTGACGCAAAATAGGCTAGGGGTTATCAATGCAATGGCAAGAATATATGATGATGTCGTCAAGGTTACCATCCATGGAGATGATGAGAGGCGGTGTTGTCGATGTCGACCCATTCCTAATTAGCCGAAACACCTTAGGAAATGGAAAAACCACAAACTCAAAATCTCCAAAGGCAAATGTCAAATGGTAGTAGCGGGAAAGTGGTGGTGGTTGCGAAAGTATTGGTGGAAACCCGATCAAATGGGTTAAGGTGGAAGGGTATGATGGGCTATGCACGGTGTCGGAGTTGAAAGCACGGTCCCTAAGTAGCCTAAACACCTTAGGAGACACAACTCCCAACACAAATAAAATTGGGTTAAGTTGGGGTGGCGGAAGTGGATGGTGGGCAAGCCTATGCGGAAGTTATGGTGGTGGTTGATGAACAAGCAACCATCCCTAAGTAGCCTAAACACCTTAGGAGACTTGAATCAAAACTCAAATAACCACAATGGAATGGGGAACAAAATGGGTTAGGTTGTGGTGGTTATGCGGATGATATGGTGGAAGCCCTAGGCAAAGATGCCAAAGTTTCAAAAAATTTATCAAATGGTGTTGGAAGTATTTTTATGGGATGGGGGATGTCAATAGCTTCAAAACGAGATAAAGAACGTCAAAAACGGACTCCAGATGAATTTGTTATGGTAAAAACGGTGAAACACCAAAGGCTGAAATGCCAGGGGCCGGACATCCATGGTCGGGGCAGGAAATCTGGGACCTGATGTCCAGAACCGCGCGCGAATTGCGCTCTTGGAGCCGGATGTCCAGGCCTATGCATCGGATGTTTGGCAGGCCAGATGTTCAGGGCTACGGGCCGGATATCCGGGCTCCAAACCCGAGGATGAACTCGAGGAACTCAATTTTGGGGACGGAAAATGATGATTTTGGGGGCAAAATTTGATGAATTTTGTGGATGGAAGGTGGGGAAAATTGGGGAAATATAGATCTACTCAAGACACAACGAATCCATTGATCAAAATCAACAAAACATCATCACGCTAACAAATCACAAAAAAATTGGGGGCTATTTTTGTGGGGAATTTTCGAATTTGGGACAAAATCAACAAAACAAGGCTTGAAAACAAAGAGGGGAGGCTTCGAACCCGTGATCAACGTGGCTCATGATACCAAGATGATGTAGGGTGGAACCCTATACGGCCGATCTTTCACGAAAGGAGCGGATCCCATGATGAACACAAATAACACAAGGGGAAAACACGAGGGGAGACACAAGAGAATCACTCAAACCAATGAGATTAGGTCACACATATGCTAGATCCGAGTACACATAGAGATCACACGGTCCAAATCCAACAAGGGACGATACATAGGGTAACCGGTTCTTCTCCGTGAGGAAGTCTTGAGGTCTTCCCGTTAGGGGTCTTGAATTCAAGTGGATCTTCTCCGAAGAGGTGTCGGTCCCTCGTGGTGGAGTAGATCCGGATGGATGAGCGAGGCTCTATCTCACAAATGAGCTATCACAACGCTAACCCTAACTAGGAGGAGGTGGGGGAGTATATATAGTCTAGGGCCACGAAGGGGTAAGTGGGAGAGAGTTTACATGGGCTCTCGGCCCGCGGCTGCGTAGGGGAGCCAGATGTCCGGGCTGGGGGCCGGATGTCCGGCGGCTCGCGAGGAGCCGGATGTCCGGGCTAGACTTGTCCGCTCCTATGCTCTCTAGATAGGTGAGGCCGGATGTCTGGGCGAAGGGGACGGATGTCCGGAGCTTCGGGGGGAGCCGGATGTCCGGGGTGATGGCGGGATGTCCGGGCTGCGCTGGTCCTTTCTGCTGCTCTCAGATAGGCGATGCCAGACTTCCGGGACAAGGGTTGGATGTCCAGCTGGCGCCAGATGTCCGGGACATGGCCGAATGTCCAGCTGCTGTAGTAGGAGCCTCTTCTTCCTTCTCCTTCCTTTTCTCCCGCGCACACTTGGCCTTGGTTCTTGGGCTCTCCATGATCTCCTCGGATGTACCTGAGTATGCACAAGGTCCTCGCTTGAAGTTGCATCCATGTCTTACATGCGGAAAGGGAAGATTCGGAAAGGAGCGAGTTCACCTTAGGCCAATGGCGTATGCTCGAGGTCTCATCGTATGGACACTTGGGGCTTGGGGAGTAGTCGTAGTGTACATGTGGATATCATAGGATGCTCCGCATCAGTCTCCTATGATTTCATTTTCATATAACTGGTGGGAATTTTTCATTATAGAACTTGGCTTGTATATTCCAATGATGGGCATCCTCAAATGCCCGAGGACTTCATGAGAAAGCAAGTTGGATGCACACCCACTTAGTTTTGTTTTTGAACTTTCATACACTTATAAGTCTTAGTGCATCCGTTACATGGCAATCCCTACTCCTTGCATTGACATTAATTGACGGGCATCTTCATAGCTCGTTGATTAGCCTTGTCGATGTGAGACTTTCTTTTATCTTCTCCATATTATCTCTATCACCATACTCTATTCCACCCATAGTGTACCAATTGCTCGGCTTGTTGTCGGGGTTGTGCATGATAAATACTTTGTGTTAAGAAGATGGAGCATGACAAGGCTATATGATTTTGTAGGGATAACATTCTATAGCATTGATATTTTGAAAGGCATAATTGTTTGTTGGTATGCCTTATTATTATTGTTTTTATGTCAATTTATAGACTGTTGCTTTGAATAATTCAGAACTTAATATTCATGCTACAAAAGAGAGATTGCATGATGAATATGTTAGGTAGCATTCCACATCAAAAATTCTGTTTTTATCATTTACCTACTCGTGGACAAGCAGGAATTCAGCTTGGGGATGCTAGATACGTCTCCAACGTATCTATTATTTTTTATTGTTGCATGCTATTATAGTATCAATCTTGGATGTTTTATACGCAATTATATATCATTTTTTGGGACTAACCTATTGACTTAGTGCCGAGTGCCAGTTGTTTTTGCCTGTTTTTGGTTTTCTAGGAAATCACTACCAAACAAAGTCCAAATGCCATGAAACTTTTTGACGGTTTTTTTCTGGACATAAGAGGCACTAGAAGCTTTGGCAGGAAGTCAGAAGACAAAGGGGGTGGCCACGAGCCACCAGCGCGTGCCCTGGTGCCTTATGGGCCCCTCGTTTCTCCGTTTAACCTAATTCTGCCTCTATAAATTCTCTAAAACCAAGAAACCAACAGAGAGCCACCCAAAACACTTTTTGCGCCTCCGCAAGTATCTGTTATTGCAAGATCCCATCTGGAGGCCTTTTCCGGTACTCTGCGAGAGGGGGAATCGACCACCTTGTTGCCCCTCCGATGATGTGTGAGTAGTTTACCACAGACCTAAGGGTCCATAGCTAGTAGCTAGATGGCTTCTTCTCTCTCTTTGATCTTCAATACAATGTTCTCCTCGATGTTCTTGGAGATCTATTCGATGTAATCTTCTTGCGGTGTGTTTGTTGGGATTCGATGAATTGTGGGTTTATGATCAGATTATCCATGAATATATTATTTGAGTCTTCTCTAAACTCTTTTATGCATGATTTTTATAGCTTTGTATTTCTCTCCGATCTACCTATTTGGTTTGCCCAACTAGATTGATTTACCTAACAATGGGAGAGGTGCTTTGTGATGGGTTCTATCTTGCGGTGCTCAATCCCAGTGACAGAAGAGGACATGGCACGTATTTGTATCATTGCATTAATGGTAAAACGGCAGGGGTTATTCATATTAATTGAATTTACTTTGTCTACATCATATCATCTTACTTAAGGCGTTACTCTGTTGTTTATGAACTTAATATTCTAGATGCATGTTGGATAGCGGTTGATGTGTGGGGTAATAGTAGTAGATGTAGACAGAAGTAGGTCTACTTGTCTCGGACATGATGCCTATACACATGATCATTGCCTTGGATATCATCATGATTATTCACTTTTCTATCAATTGCCCAATAGTAATTTGTTTACCCACTGTATGCTATGTTCAAGAGAGAAGCCTCTAGTGAAAACTATGGCCCCGGGGTCTATTTTTCTCATATAATAAAATCCAAAAATACCTTGCTACAATTTTATTTTGTGTTTTTATCTATCTATCACTACGAGATTTGATCCTTGCAATTAACCACCAAGGGATTGACAACCCCTTGTTTGCATTGGGTGCAAGTATTTGTTATTTTGTGTGTAGGTACTGCTAGCAAGGTGTTGCGTGTTTCTCCTACTGGATTGATAATCTTGGTTCTTAACTGAGGGAAATACTTATCTCTACTATATTGCATCATCCTCTCCTCTTCGGGGAAATCCTAACGCAGCTCACAAGTAGCACACAATTGGCGCAGAGACTCGCTAAAGCCATGTTGTCGATAAAAATAGTTTCATTTTGCAAGGACCTATTCAATATTTGTAGTAGAATGCCATATTGAAAATATGGTTATCAAGCTACGAAACCCGTTGCGCCAAATGGTGCAGAGACCTGCTGATTGCATGTTAGCGATGAAAAGAAATCCATGCTTTAGTTCATTTTGTTACAGGCAAGCACATATGACAACAAATTTAATCTCTCTTAGTTGGGGAAAATGGGGGCTTGTTGTCTACAATAGATGTATATACACATTTAAAGTTGGTAGTATAGAGTTCTATTTGAAACAAAATATATGTAATAAATCTAATCCACTTTTATGAAACAACGGTATTATATTGTCTGTAATGAGATGTATATACACATTCTAATTTGGTACACAATGTCCCATTCAAAATCGTGTTGCTGAAAGTACATGTATCTTTTTGAATCCGTGTGCTCATTATAAAAACATGTATTAGTTGTTTTAATTATGAGCATTCACATACAATAAAAACAATAAGAATACTATAATTCTCAACATTTACACCTTGATGTAAAAACAAAGGCAGTATAATGTGTTTTTTGGATAATAGAAAACCTGGCCTACATCTAAACGAGCACTACAAAGAGTCAATCTGCTATATAATCTCATCGGACTTCAAAAACTCATTTTCTCTCCCACCTTTATTCATTATTCAACGACAACATTTAATATGGGTTTTTTTGCACAACATTTAATATGGGTTATTAAGCCATGTCACTTCTTACAAATGTATCCATAAAAGACAAAACCCAAAGTTACATAGTAGACCGACTCAACAATCAAATTAATATACTTCTCAACATCTACATCTTTATGTAAAAAAACAAAGGCAATATAATGTGTGTTTTTGGATAATAGAAAAACCTAGACTACATCTGATTGACAGATTGATAAACTATCGGGCTAATTTGCAGGCGCATGCTAAATAAATTATAATGCTTGCCACGGATAAGTAAAGTAATCTATGATCAGTAGTACATGTATCCACTATCCAGATAGTACGTGTATCCACTATGAACAGAACAATTTTCTTTGCCAAGTAACTTGAATGAATCATAATAATTTCAATTCATTTTTGGAAGAACACCAGAGCCAAGTTCTTAGGGAACTCGTAAGAACTTTACGATGAACAAGATGGAGTCCTCAAAGTGAGAAATAGTCTGTCCAATCTACACGCAAGATTACAGTTTTGATCTAAACAACTAAACCTGAATCAATAATATAAACCTAAATGCAAAGACTCTAGATGGCAAAAAGACGTGCATATCTGAACAAAAATTAGGTTCTTCATAACTTCAGACCACCGTCGCATACTTTAGTTCGATATTTAGCCTCTGGCAGGCCCAATGATTCTAGAAGGACATCCAACATTATTCTGTAGGGGATTTTCACCAATGGTGGAGTAGCATGTGGCTTTAAATGGATGCTATTAATTTGCAAAGTATGAAAAGAATGTAAGGCATAGCCTAAAATGGCCTATTTATTTGACACCCAAAGCACAAGAATAGCATAATCCTATTGTTAAACCATGCGTGCTAGGCTGCTACTGCAAAAAGTAGGAATAGCAAAGACGCCCACAATAAACTGAAGGCAACCATCGTAATTCTAAGCAACAAATGTATTGTAGGAAATTATATCTACCTATGGTTAAACCATGCCTGCTAGGCTGCTACTGCAAAAAATAGGAATAGCAAAGACGCCACAATAAACTGAAGGCAACCATCGAAATTCTAAGCAACAAATGTATTGTAGGAAATTATATCTAAAAAAGGAATCCCGGTGCATATTAAGTAGTGATCAATTCAAGTTGTTCCATTCACAATAGTGTTTACGGGGAACATTAGAAATGAGGCAAACTGTATCTGTTGTTCATAGCCAAGGTCATAGCGACAGGAACTAATTTAGTTTGTTTTTACTTGATCTAATTCACGAAATGATCAAGACTAACTAACATAACTTGTAACTAAGAGCATGCAATAAGATAAGACAATCCTAAAGAAGTAAGATATATAGTAAAACCTTTTAATTGCAATAACCAACCTCAGTAGACTATTGTGTATCCTTAGAGTCAGTGTAATACACTGGATCCGAGGGAAACTGGCTTTGCATTTCTTCTATGCTTGCCACTTCATTCTACAACAATTATTCAGAGTAGTGTGAGTGTACACCAAAGAACTTCTTTTATTTTCGTGTTTATTTGGTCTTGCTAGCATAGGAAGTAACTTAGGTGGTTGCATAGGTAGATTGACAGCATAAAAAGTAGCACCTTTTGTTTTTGGTCACTTGATCCTGGTAATTATTATCATCCTTTTAGTTTCAGCTTTACCACCGGAGCTTGCCTTGTGCATGAGACAAAACCAATCAAGTGCGAGACATGTGTGTATATATGGGTATATAGCATGAGGGGTTGAAAGTAGTTGCACCTTGGCGTCTTCATCAAGCTTCTCCATAGGACCAGAACTGTTCCACTAGGAGCTCGAGTTCTACACCAGCAACAAAGCCATCCTCTGCGACCACACACAGATACGAAAGAAACGGCAAAAGCATCGAGCAACCACGACCTCCAAAACAGATATAACAACGGAAACAAGCGTACACATCATGCTAACACGCATACATGAAATATAAGTACCATGAGAATGAACAACACACAACGCCCGACCATATCTAGAACATTTAAATGATCGGCATGACATACATATATTTAAAAGATAAGGCAGACAACATGACATAGGGGATACTGAAAGTAAAACACGCACACATTTAGTAGAAAGGAAAGAAGAAAACCTTGATGAGTCGAACGATGCAGTGACAGAAGAGATCCTACAACCTGAGAAATACACACCAAAAACAAGTGATCAGAGAACGACGACACACAGGCATGCAATGAACACTCGTCGGTCATAGAAGCAACAAAATGGCCTATTTACCCGAGGCAGCAAGCAGAAGCACGTTGGGTAAGCAGCAGGACAGATGAGAAGAAGAAGCGCCAGCGACAGGAGAAGTAGGCTGAACCATAGAACAAGCGCCAGCACACACGCATTTCATCGAGCAGCACATACGCATTTCATCGAGCATTCTATAGGCAAACACAAGAGGAAGTGGACTAACCTCAATGCGAAGGAGGGACGGACCCAAGGCTTGACCCAAAGGACAATAGGAAATGGTACCAAACTGCACATGAACGAAACGAAGGCAAACAAGCAAAAATAGCACGACAAATCCAAAGCAGTGGCGAAGAACATGTGAACCAGAGAAGGGCGAACCTCAACCAGTGGCAACCATTGAGCAGAGGAGGCCCATCGAAATAGAGCATGGGGCCGCCGCATCTCGGCCACCATGCGGCACGGCGAGGCATGCCGCCTGGCGCGGCTGCTGTTCCCTTCCTCCTGTCAACGAAGACCATAAGATTTCCCCGAAATCTAAGCACCAGCAGCACGGTGATCTTCATCGGAGCGGTTAAAAACCGAGAGGAGGAGGCGGCGGCGGTGAAGATTGGAGAGAGGGAAAGGGAAACTGGAGGCACCTAGGGCTGGCAAGATATTTTTGAAGGAAATATGCCCTAGAGGCAATAACAAAGTTATTATTTATTTCCTTATATCATGATAAATTTTGATTATTCATGCTAGAATTATATTAACCGGAAACACAATACATGTGTGAATACATAGACAAACAGAGTGTCACTAGTATGCCTCTACTTGACTAGCTCGTTGATCAAAGATGGTTATGTTTCCTAACCATAGACATGAGTTGTCATTTGATTAACGGGATCACATCATTAGGAGAATGATGTGATTGACTTGACCCATTTTGTTAGCATAGCACTTGATCGTTTAGTTTGTTGCTATTGCTTTCTTCATGACTTATACATGTTCCTATGACTATGAGATTATGCAACTCCCGTTTACTAGAGAAACACTTTATGTGCTACCAAACGTCACAACGTAACTGGGTGATTATAAAGGTGCTCTACAGGTGTCTCCGAAGGTACTTGTTGGGTTGGCGTATTTCGAGATTAGGATTTGTCACTCCGATTGTCGGAAAGGTATCTCTGGGCCCTCTCGGTAATGCACATCACTCAAGCCTTGCAAGCATTGCAACTAATAAGTTAGTTGCGGGATGATGTATTACGGAACGAGTAAAGAGACTTGCCGATAACGAGATTGAACTAGGTATTGAGATACCGACGATCGAATCTCGGGCAAGTAACATACCGATGACAAAGGGAACAACGTATATTGTTATGCGGTTTGACCGATAAAGATCTTCGTAGAATATGTAGGAGCCAATAAGAGCATCCAGGTTCCACTATTGGTTATTGACCGGAGACGTATCTCGGTCATGTCTACATAGTTCTCGAACCCGTAGGGTCCGCATGCTTAAAAGTTCGATGACGGTTATATTACGAGTTTATGTGTTTTGATGTACCGAAGGAGTTCGGAGTCCCGTATGAGATCGGGGACATGACGAGGAGTCTCGAAATGGTCGAGACGTAAAGATCGATATATTGGACGACTATATGCGGACATCGGAAAGGTTCCGAGTGATTCGGATATTTTCGGGAGTACCGGGGAGTTACGGGAATTCGTATTGGGCCTTAATGGGCCATACGGGAAAGGAGAGAAAGGCCTCAAAGGGTGGCCGCACCCCGCCCCATGGGCTGGTCCGAATTGTACTAGGGAGGGGGGCGCCCCCTTCCTTCCTTCTCCTTTTCCCTTCCCTTTCCTTCTCTCCTACTCCTACTACTTGGAAGGGATCCTAGTTCTACTAGGAAAGGGGGAATCCTACTCCCGGTGGGAGTAGGACTCCCCTAGGGCGCGCCATAGAGAGGGACGGCCCCTCCCCTCCTCCACTCCTTTATATACATGGCCAGGGGGCACCCCATAGACACAAGTTGATCTTCGTGATCGTTCCTTAGCCGTGTGTGGTGCCCTCTTCCACCATATTCCACCTCGGTCATATCGTAGCGGTGCTTAGGCGAAGCCCTGCGTCGGTAGAACATCATCACCGTCATCACGCCGTCGTGCTGATGAAACTCTCCCTCAACACTTTGCTGGATCGGAGCTCGAGGGACGTCACCGAGTTGAACGTGTGCAGAACTCAGAGGTGCCGTACGTTCGGTACTTGGATCGGTCGGATCGGGAAGACGTACGACTACTTCCTCTATGTTGTGTCAACGCTTCCGTTGCCGGTCTACGAGGGTACGTAGACAACACTCTCCTCTCTCGTTGCTATGCATCACCATGATCTTGCATGTGCATAGGAAATTTTTTGAAATTACTACGTTCCCCAACAGTGGCATCCGAGCCTAGGTTTTATGCGTTGATGTTATATGCACGAGTAGAACACAAGTGTGTAGTGGGTGATATAAGTCATACTGCTTACCAGCATGTCATACGTTGGTTCGGTGGTATTGTTGGATGAAGCGGCCCGGACCAACATTACGCGTACGCTTACGCGAGACAGGTTCTACCGACGTGCTTTGCACACAGGTGGCTGGCGGGTGTCTCTCCAACTTTAGTTGAACCAAGTGTGGCTACGCCCGGTCCTTGCGAAGGTTAAAATAGCACCAACTTGACAAACTATCGTTGTGGTTTTGATGCGTAGGTAAGAACGGTTCTTGCTAAGCCCGTAGCAGCCACGTAAAACTTGCAACAACAAAGTAGAGGACGTCTAACTTGTTTTTGCAGGGCATGTTGTGATGTGATATGGTCAAGACGTGATGAGATATAAGTTGTTGTATAAGATGATCATGTTTTGTTGAAGTTATCGGCAACTGGCAGAAGCCTTATGGTTGTCTCTTTATTGCATAAGATGCAAGCGCCAAATAATTGCTTTACTTTATCGCTATGCGATAGCAATAGTTGCAAGAGCAGTAGTTGGCGAGACGACCATGTGACGACACATTGATATAGATCAAGATGATGGAGATCATGGTGTCATGCCGGTGACGATGGAAATCATGACGATACTTTGGAGATGGAGATCAAAGGCTCAAGATGATGATGGCCATATCATGTCACATATTTTGATTGCATGTGATGTTTATCTTTTATGCATCTTATCTTGCTTTGATTGACGGTAGCATTATAAGATGATCCCTCACTAAATTATCAAAGTATAAGTGTTCTCCCTGAGTATGTGATAGAGGCAAAGGTGTCCCGATGTTTCGATGAGATGGTGGCTATCGTTTTCTGTGGGAGTCGACCTTGACGATCCGACTACGAACGTGCGAGACGTCGCGCCTTAGCAATCGCTAAACCAACTTTATATGCATTATGTCAATGTTAAAATCTGCAATGTTAAAAGTGGGACTAACCCCAAAATCTACAGGTAGCTCAAGTTTATATGCATTATCATTTATTTTCTCTAACACCTTAAAAGGACCATCAGCACGTGGCATTAGCTTTGATTTGCGCAGATTAGGAAATCTATCTTTACGCAAATGTAACCAAACAAGATCTCCAGGCGCAAACACAACATGTTTTCTACCCTTATCTCCAGCAAGTTTATATTTAGCATTCATACGCTCAATGTTTTCCTTAGTTAACTCATGCATTTTTAAAATCAATTCAGAACGTTCTTTAGCATCAAAATTAACCCTCTCTGAAGATGGAAGAGGCAACAAATCAATAGGTGCACGAGGTAGGAAACCATACACAATTTCAAAAGGGCACATCTTAGTAGTAGAATGCAATTAACGATTATAAGCAAATTCAATATGAGGCAAGCATTCTTCCCACATTTTCTTGTTATTCTTCAAAACAGCCCTAAGCATAGTAGACAATGTTCTATTGACTACTTCAGTTTGTCCATCAGTTTGGGGGTGACAAGTAGTACTAAAAAGCAGCTTAGTCCCCAACTTAGCCCATAAACATCTCCAAAAGTGGCTAAGAAATTTAGTATCACGATCTGAAACAATAGTATTTGGCACACCATGTAAGCGAATAATTTCACGAAAGAACAAATCAGCAACATTAACAGCATCATCGCTTTTATGACATGGTATAAAGTGTGCCATTTTCGAGAACCTATCCACGACAACAAATATGCTATCCCTCCCCTTCTTTGTTCGAGGTAAACCTAAAACAAAGTCCATAGATATATCCTCCCAAGGAACACTAGGTACTGGCAAAGGCATATATAAACCATGAGGATTGAGTCGTGACTTAGCTCTTTGACATGTAGTGCAGCGAGCAACAAAACGCTCAACATCCCGTCTCATCTTTGGCCAAAAGAAATGTGTAGCAAGTATATCCTCCGTCTTCTTGACGCCAAAGTGTCCCATTAATCCTCCTCCATGCGCCTCCTGCAACAACAAAAGACGAATGGAGCTAGCTGGAATGCATAGCTTGTTAGCACGAAACACAAATCCGTCGTTAAGAACGAACTTGTTCCAAGTTCTCCCTTCCTTACAATTCTGCAATACATCTTTAAATTCAGCATCATGAACATATTGATCTTTGATGGTCTCCAAACCAAATATTTTAAAGTCAAGTTGTGAAAGCATAGTATAACGACGAGACAAGGCATCAGCAATAACATTTTCTTTACCCTTCTTGTGTTTAATGACATAAGGGAAAGTCTCAATGAATTCAACCCATTTAGCATGTCTACGGTTCAGTTTTGCTTGACTTTTAATGTGTTTCAAAGATTCATGATCAGAATGTACAACAAATTCCTTGGGCCATAAATAATGTTTCCATGTTTCTAAGGTCCGAACAAGAGCATATAATTCTTTATCATAAGTAGAATAGTTCAGACTAGGCCCACTCAATTTTTCAGAAAAGTATGCAACAGGTTTTCCATCTTGTAATAACACACCTCCTAATCCAATTCCACTAGCATCACATTCAAGCTCAAAAGTCTTATTGAAATTAGGAAGTTGGAGTAAAGGAGCATGTGTCAACTTATCTTTCAATACCGTGAAGGCTTCTTCCTGTGCGGTACCCCAAACAAAAGGCACATCCTTCTTTGTAAGCTCGTTGAGAGGTGCAGCAATGGTGCTGAAATCTCTCACAAAACGCCTATAGAAACCAGAAAGGCCAAGGAAACTCCTCACTTGTGTGACCGTTTTGGGCTGCGGCCAACTCTCAATAGCTTCAATCTTGGCTTTATCAACTTCAATTCCCTGTGGAGTAACAACATAGCCAAGAAAAGATACTCGGTCGGTGCAAAAGGTGCACTTGCCAAGGTTACCAAACAAACGTGCATCACGTAGAGCAATAAAAACAGCACGTAAATGTTCCAAATGTTCCTCCAAAGATTTGCTATAAATCAATATGTCATCAAAGTAAACTACCACAAATCGTCCAATGAAAGCACGTAAAACTTCGTTCATTAACCTCATGAAAGTACTAGGTGCATTAGTTAACCCAAAAGGCATGACTAACCACTCATATAATCCAAACTTAGTTTTAAATGCTGTTTTCCATTCATCTCCCAATTTCATACGAATTTGATGATAACCACTACGCAAATCAACTTTGGAGAATATTGTAGAGCCACTCAATTCATCAAGCATATCATCTAGCCTAGGAATAGGATGACGATAACGAATAGTAATATTATTAATGCCTCTACAATCAACGCACATACGCGACGTACCATCCTTTTTCGGCACTAAAATGATAGGAACAGCACAAGGACTAAGGGATTCGCGTATATAACCTTTGTCGAGCAGTTCTTGTACTTGACGCATAATCTCCTTCGTCTCCTCTGGATTGGTACGGTATGGTGCACGGTTGGGTCGCGAAGCACCGGGAATTAAGTCAATTTGATGCTCAATCCCTCGAATAGGTGGTAATCCCGGTGGCACGTCTTGTGGAAAGACGTCAGCGAACTCCTGCAAAATGTTAGTGACAGCAGGGGGCAAAGAGGAAGGCACGTCCTCGAATGAAAATAATGCATCTTTGCACACAAAAGCATAGCAAACAGATTTGCTAAAATCTAGATCATCAATATCAGATTTGGTGGCAAGTAAACATGCACTTTTCAATTTAATTTCAGAAGCAACACTAGATTGTTTATTATTATTAGGCTGCATTTGTTGCTCAAATTCTTTTGCCACAATCTGATTTTCACTCTTAGTTTTCTCCTGTTTTGCTTTATTAGCTCTATTAATATCATCTTTCAAAATGGAATCAGGAGTCATAGGAAGCAAAGTAATATTTTTATCGTTATGAACAAGAGTATACTGATTGTTTCTACCATGGTGAATAGAATTTTTATCAAATTGCCATGGTCTACCAAGTAATAAGGAACATGCTTGCATAGGTACCACATCACAATCAACATAATCAGCATATGTAGAGATACTAAAATGCACACGAACAGTACGTGTTACCTTAACCTTGCCGCTGTTGTTGAACCATTGGATGTAGTAAGGATGTGGATGTGGTCTTGTGGTGAGAGATAGCTTCTCCACCATATCGATGCTAGCCAAGTTGTTGCAGCTCCCTCCATCTATGATCACGCGAACAGAACGTTCCTTCACAACTCCCTTTGTATGGAACAAATTATGCCTCTGATTTTGCTCAGCTTGTGTAACCTGCACACTCAAAACACGTTGAGCAACTAAACATTCATACCTGTCAGCATCTTCAAGAGCCATGTATTGCGTCTCATGATCAGAATCATCTCCACCGTGTTCGTCACGTGTAATAAGAGCCAAAGTCTCCTCATCATAGTCACTAGCGGACTCATACCCACCATCCTCAGTAACAATCATCACACGCTTAGATGGGCATTCTCGCGCATAATGACCTCCACCCTTGCAACGTCGACAAATAATATCATGTGTTTGCCCTGTTGATGCCATGGATGAAGCAGAGCTCTTTGCAGGCCGAGAAGGTGTGCTCTTGGCAGATAGTGGTGAGTGTGCCTGCTTTATTGTATCACGGTTGGAGGTGGCAGCCGACGGAGGCGCCGGTGTAGCAGAACGTGTGGAAGTAGATGATGCACGTGGTGTCCATGAAGAAGGTCGACCTGTAGAAAAGTTAGTCCGCGCCAATGCCTGTCGATCCTGCACTTCACGTTCAGCTTTACAAGCAAGATGGAATAAACGAGTGATATTAGTATACTCCTTATACTCTAGAATCGTCTGAATCTCTCTATTTAATCCACCCATAAAATGTGCAAGCATAGCTTCATTCTCCTCAACAATACCACATCTAATCATGCCAGTTTGTAATTCCTGATAATATTCTTCTACAGAATTTTTTCCCTGTCTTAAGCGCTGCAATTTTTGAAGTAATTCACGTTGATAATATGGTGGAACCCAATGAGTACGCATAGCAGTTTTCAAAGCAGCCCAAGTAGCAGGAATGGGATATAATCTACAATGCTCAGACCACCAAACACATGCAAAACTAGTGAATGCACAAACAGCAGCAGGAACACGTCTCTCCTCGGGATATTGTAAACATGTAAATCGTTGTTCAGTTTCTAACTCCCAAGTAAGATATATATCAGGAACATATCTACCCTCAAATGGTGGAATATTCAATTTTAGTTTAGGGAGATGGTCATGATCTCGTACCTGAGGGTGAGCCCTACCATTGCCATTATTTGCATGTGGACGACCTGATGGTTGTTGTGCTGGTGGTGGCACGTAGTTCTGATTTTGATCAACCTCATCCTCGTAATCGCCAGCAAAATCATCCTCCTCCGCATCAGCAGCAAGAGCCACAGAAGTAGCAACAGCAGCACCAACAGTTTGGCCAGGTGCAAGAGGGAGACGGCTCGCTCGGCGGAGGGCTGTTTCACGATGTGTAGGTAGTCGTCGTTGTTGTTGTTGTAGAGGTGCGTTAGGTGCAACCGGTGGTGGTGGTGGAAGACGCGCGAGCAATTCATTAAACCTGTTATCGAGCTTTGTTTCGAACGTCTTCTCCATGTCATCTATCTTCTCCATGGCCTCTTCAAATCTGTTTAGCACATCCTGCACCTGTCCATTCATCATTTGCTGAAATTTATCATGCAACTCCTGATTCGTCATGTTCTCCCAGTCAGTCTCGTCGGCTTGTGATCCTGCCATGGTTAGCAACAATAGAAAACACACAAGAATATGATCCTACAGAATACTAACAAGAGGTGGTGGTAGCGGGTGTCACAAATCCGTCAAGCAAATCTCAAATTCTTACCAGTTCTTACCCAGCAGCAGGCGGTGATCGGCAACCGTTGTAGTCAAAACTCTCAAAAGCTTGGATAGAGCGATTGCCAGGGAGAGTCAAACGCACGACGTAGAGGTATGTGGAGCTGGGAAGGCTTATAGTATGGTAGCAAAAAGGGTCAGCAATAATCAATTCAGAGATGCAAAGTTGAATAAACGCTCAACGACGGTACTGTGCTGGTCCTAGGCTAGACCGTGCTAGAGACGCGAGCCTAGAACACTAACAAAATCACGGCGCTGCACGTAAATAAGGGAAAAGCACACTCTGGAACTCCTTTTTTTTCGCTCTTTTTTTTGCGCTCCTTTTTTTTGCGCTCCTCTTTTTTTGCGCTCCTCTTTTTTTTGCGAAAAATCACTATAATGGCGAGTGTCTCAAAACTCTTCCCTCGTCAAACTGATAGGATGGGCACGAAATTTTTTTTTCACTTTTTTTTTCGGAAATCAGGGCAGCGACGACGAAAAAGTGCGACAAAAAATCACTATGATGGCACGTGGCTCAAAAGACTCAGAAAAGCCTAAAAATAGGATAGGGAAAAAAATTTTGCCCGTGAAAATTTTGGCCTAAAAACTGCCCGGGGGTCTCCAGACTTTTTTTTCCGAGACCTACGCAGGCAAGGAAACACGACTCGGAATTTAGATTGATCTCAAGAACAAACCTAATATGAGAAGAACTCGGATTGGTGGTGGATATATGGTTGTGGTATATGGCAGCGGTGGTGGTATATGGTAGCGGTGGTGGTATATGGATAGAGATTGGTGGTGGTATATGGATACGGATTGGTAGTGGTATATGGATATGGATTCAGAGCGGTGGCGGATAAGCAAAAGTGGTAGATGGGCGATGATGATGGTGCGGCGGCGGCGTGACAACTTATGACCAGAACTCGAAACTCTAAAAGACTAGACTCTAAGACCAGCAACTTGACACGACGATGCAACCGCAAATTCAACAAAGCAAAAACCCTAAAAAGATTATGCAAAGGCTCAGATTGGTTCGGATATGATGAACTAACCCTAATTTTTTTGTGTGGCTTTTTTTTCGTGGACTGTAGGTATGAAGAACAGACTCGATCTAATCTACGAAAAACTGTAAAAATCTCACCGAGCAACCTGGAAATCTGATACCACTTGATAGAGGCTAAGGTGTCCCGATGTTTCGATGAGATGGTGGCTATCGTTTTCTGTGGGAGTCGACCTTGACGATCCGACTACGAACGTGCGAGACGTCGCGCCTTAGCAATCGCTAAACCAACTTCCGAGGGTTATTGACCACGCCGGAGCACGATCAACCTGACCACGAGGGTCTGTTTCCTGCGAGCAAACGAAGAACAAGCAAGAAACTGAGATTGCAATCGGGATATTGCGAATATAAGATGAAAGCTTTATTGATCAAGGTGGGGTTCTGTGACGTCTTGGTCTGGTCGTTGGACACAAACGAAGTACGCGAAGTTGCAGCTATGGCGAACTTTTAATCTAAACAAAACCCAAAGTCTAAACGACGCCCTAAGGGCTGTATATATGGAGGAAGAGGGGGAATTTCGTGGCCCTTGAGGGTGGGGTCCGAAACCAACCCTAACTCTTGTTTCCCCACACATACGGACTCTAAAAATAGCCTATACTTAAGTATTTCGAAATTACATGGGCCTGGCCCATTAATAAGGTGACGCAGCACCTAGAATAGGCCTATGGACGAATATTATGAAGTGGCATCTTGTATATTTCGTCCAAGGCTTCATGCACTCCTTATGGCGACGGCTTCAAAGTCCTGAAATCATCACTTGTAACTCCGTTCTTGATCCCCTTGCGCATGCCATCAACTCCATGCGTGTTCTTGCTCCAATGTTCATCCTTCTCCAAGCTAGGCCCTTCATTTGTAAGCAAAACAAATGTATCCAATTTAGGCAGCATCATAATCTCATGAACATTAGAATCATTACCAAGAAACGAAAGTACCTGGTAATTTAATTGGCGTGCGCGAGCTCTAGTAATTGGTCCAGTATATGTAACAGTAGGGGCTGTGGGTGTAACAATGGTATTGATGTCCTCATCAAATACCCAAATATTCCCAAAACCCTAGGGGAGTCGAGGAAATATTCATCCAGCCACCGTAGAGTCTAGAACCACCAGATCCAATCTAGACACCATCTCGGATGGGGTTCACCACCTCCATTGGTGCCTCTTCGATGATGCGTGAGCAGTTCTTTGTAGACCTTCGGGTCCATAGTTTGTGGCTAGATGGCTTTATCTCTCTCTCTTGATTCTCAATACAATGGTCTCTTGGAGATTCATATGATGTAACTCTTTTTGCAGTGTGTTTGTTGGGACCTGATGAACTTTGAGTTTATGATCAGTCATATCTTTTTATATCCATGAAAATTATTTGAGTTTCTTTGATCTCTTATATGCATGATCTCTTATAGCCTCATATTTCTTCTCTGATATTTGGGTTTTGTTTGGCAAACTTGATCTATTTATCTTGCAATGGGAAGAGGTGCCCAGTAGTGGGTTCGATCTTACGGTGCTTGATCCTAGTGACAGAAAGGGAACCGACGCATATGTATCGTTGCTACTAAGGATAAAAAGATGGGATCTATATCTACGCAATAGATAAATGGATCTTGTCTACATCATTTCATCGTTCTTATTGCATTACTCTGTTTTTCCATGAACTTAATACACTAGATGCATGTTGGATAGCAGTCGATGTGTGGAGTAATAGTAGTAGATGCAGGCAGGAGTCGGTATACTAATCTTGGACGTGATGCCTATGTAATGATCATTTCCTGGATATCGTCATAATTATTTGAGGTTCTATCAATTGCCCAACAGTAATTTGTTTACCCACCGTTTGCTATCTTTCTCGAGAGAAGCCACTAGTGAAACCTACGGCCCCCGGGTCTTCTTCCTCATATATTTGCTTGCGATCTACTTTTCCTTTACATTTTTATTCAGATATATTAAACCAAAAAAACGTAAATACTTTGCTGCACTTTATTTTATTTGTGATCTATTATTTCAATCTACTACAATTTTTTGGCATCGTGACCCGAAAGGGATTGACAACCCCTTTAACACGTTGGGTTGCGAGGTGTTGTTATTTGTGTGCAGATGATGTTTACGTTGCGTTTCTTGGTTCTCCTACTGGTTCGATAAACTTGGTTTCTTCACTGAGGGAAATACCTACCTTCGCTGTGCTGCATCATCCCTTCCTCTTTGGGGAAATACCGACGTAGTGCTAGCAGACATGAGCTTTTCTAGCGCTGTAGTCAGAGAGCAATCAATACCCCACGAGTTGCAGGAGAAGGAAGATGGTTGTAGATATAGTTTGGCAATGGACATAGGGTTCTCCGTAAGCATTGATGAATTCCACAAGCTGGAATTGGCAATGCCCGGGCAGGTCATTGGATGGGCAATCGAATGAGGAGTGTCGGAGAATCCAAACCAACGTGCTTGATGGTCCTGGTTCTGCGACGTAAAGGGTGCGATGATCCATTGGCCATGATCTTCCATGTTTCAACTGATGCCTAATCTAGAGCATGATGCACAAGCCGAACATATTACTCTTATTAGGGGCTACTTTCCGGGCTAGAACATTTATGCTTGCGCTTCTCTAGTTCGAAATCATGTCATTTGAACTCATGTAATTGGACTAATGCTCATGTCATTTGAACTCGTGTTATTGGAGTAATGCTCTAAGTCATTTGAATTACTCGGGAATGTTTTATGTTATTTAAATTTTTTTCATTTGATGATGTCATGAATGATGTCAGTCATTAGTATTTGAACATATGTCATTTGTTGTTGATGTAATGAATCAATCAAACAAGAGGATATGCATAATACGATAACCACTGCCCTACTGTCAGGGCCCTTGGTGGTAGGGTAGTCTACCGTACCGCAAAAAAACCCAGTAATCTCATCTCAGAACGGTTGCTCTACACGGGGAGTACCCTACCGCCATGGACGTAGACGGTAGGTTAGGCAACCCTACCGCCGGTGTCTCTGGCGGTAGGATACCCCTACTGTAAAAAACAGTTTTCCTATCTCAGAACGGTTCCATTGCACGGTGCCTACCCTACCGCCGAGGTCAATGGTGGTAGGCCTACCGCAGAGGCCTATGGCGGTGGGGTGGCTACCGTAAAAAAGACAGTTTCTCCGTCTCAGCACGGTTCCACTGCATGGCGCCTAGCCTACCACCGAGGTCCATGGCGGTAGGCTTGTTACACCTACCGCCAAATCCTGTGGCAGTAAGGGTAGAAAACAGATTATCCTCTATTTTTTCTTGTTGTTAACATCATGCATAGCAACAACAACATCATAGTCATGGAAAATATAGGTCTACGACATAGTTCATGATTCAAAAATTAAATACATAGTTCGTAGTTCATGACAAGTGCACGAATGAAAGACACATTTCATGACAAGTGCGCGAATGAAAGAGATAGTTCATGACAAGTTCGCGAATGAAAAACATAGTGCTTGACAAGGACTTATTGGATCACACGAGGACATCTCCCTTTATTGTGACGTGCCTCATCCTCCTCTTGGGCATCGCGACCCCTTGCAAGCTTTTTGCCCTCTCCTCTTCATGAGCAACCTTCTCTTTGCGTGCCCTCTCCTCCTCGCGCTTCTTCCGCTCCATCTTCTCCTTCTCACGATGCTCTTCATCCTCGGCTCTTCGGAATGCTTCTTCAAATAACCTTTGCCTCCTAAGACAATCTCGATGTTGATCCTTTTTGACATCTTCTGGCACATCTTGATCTATCCATGTGAAGTACTTGCAAAGCGGAGGCGGTGATTACATAGGTAAAACTACATAGGTAAAACAAGTTTGTTGTTAGTAACATGAGTTCAAGATGAAGCAAGATTGAGAATACCCTTTGAACATACTGGCGGCACATGATAGGCGTTAGTTGGACGCGCACGATCATGTGCATAGTTGGGACACACAAAAAATCTTCTTCCTTCAGTCCATGACTTCTTAAGGTTGGTGGATACCTTCACTTTGCAAACATCTCCACACCAACATGATGGAGTTTTCATGTTGTTTTTCTTCACCTTGTCCAGCTTGGTGTCACCCCACTTCTTCGGCATGTCTTCACGGTTAGCACACGGGGGCCATGTCATGGAACGCAATGAAGCCATGCCTACGAAGAAAAGATTGATTGTTAGTAAAGTAAATAAACATGTATAGAGACAATAAAACAAAAAGCAAAACAACAAGTACCTCTCATATTATTTCAACCGGGACCATGACAACCTTCGCTGGCTCCTCTAAGACTCGTCCATCGTCCACGCACACCAATAGTGCCTCCTCGCGCACTACCTCTAAGACTCGTCTGTCTTCCATGGCCACCATTCGTACCTCATCATGTGCCATGGGAACCTCCTCTCCGACCACCCATTTTACTAGTGGGAGTCTTGGCAGCGGTCCTTGGCCTTTTGGTGCAATTCCTAGCATTGTGTCCCGGGTCGTCACATTGTTCACAATTGTTGATGTCCAATGGCTCCATGAAATGACAGCTACCTAATTGTTCCATTCCGGTGTATCCAGCTAGATCATCCATGTCCTTCCACTTCTTCCCTTGGTAGGCACCATGAGTTCAGGATTGAGAATGATATGTGGCCCATATACTCAGGCCATTGTGACTGATCTAGAAAGGGACGGAACCGAGGCGCCCATGTCAACCTCATTTGTTCCAATGTGAACTCATGCAGCCGCACGGTGGTTCCATCTGAAATGCGCAAGTTTCTCGCCCTAGTCGCGGTCATGAAATGTGAGCAAGGCCAATGGTACTTATGAGGCCTCTCGCACTAACATCATTGGTTCTTGAGGTGCACCTCGTATGAAACAGCAGCGTACATCACGTTGTCCCTTGTTGTGCCACCAGGCTCGTCAACTTGGTAGATCATTTATTTTTCATTGAATCTAATGATTTGTTGAGGCGAAGACTTGCGATGTTGATACTTCAACCAGTCATCAACCTTGAAGGGATAGTGTGTCTTTTCACCTATCCTTTTGGCAGTGATTCAGGAATGCCTTAGGAAATACTCATTGAGCTTGAAGAACATATATTTCACAATGGCAGTCACTGACAAGGAATGGACACCATTGAGCACATTGTTGAAGCATTCTTCCACGTTACTTGTCATGTCTCCGTATCTCAAACCACCTTCGTCGTAAGCGCGTGACCACGTATGCTTCTCTGGAAGATGCCTTGTTAATAATTATTGATGTAGGGTGGAACCCTATACGGCCGATCTTTCACGATTGGAGCAGATCCTATGAAGAACACAAAGAACACGAGGGGAAAAGAGAGGAATCACTCAAATCAACAAGAAACAATCCCACATGTGCTAGATCCTCGAAACACAAAGAGACATACAAGATCCACGATCAACAAAGGACGATACAAAGGTAAACGGTTCTTCTCTGTGAGGAGGTCTTGAGGGGTCTTCCCATGAAGGGGTCTTGAATCCAAGGTGAATATTCTCTGCAGAGGTACGGTCCCTCACAATGGAGTAGATCCGGATGGATGAGCGAAGCTCTATCTCACATATGAGCTAACACAACGCTGACCCTAACTAGGAGGAGGTGGAGGAGTATATATAGTCTAGGGCCACGAAGGGGTAAGTGGGGGATACATGGGCCTTGGCCCGAAACTGTGCACAGATAGGTACCAGACGTCCGCTGGGGGACCGGTCGTCCGGTGGCTCGTGGGCTTCCGGACGTCCGGTAGTCGCCGGACTTTGAGGTGGCACCGGACGTCCGGTAGCTGGCGGTCATCCGGTGTCATCGGTCTTCCGCTGATTTGGCTCGGGTGTAGATGTGCATGTTGTCCGGTGGGGGCTGGACGTCCACTCGCTGGGAGGTGTGGCCGGTCGTTGTTGGAGGCCGGACGCCCGCTCGCTGGAGCTTCATTGGCAACTCTTCCTCTTGTTCCTCGCGCTTGGTGGCCTCGCCTTCTCATCCAATGCTCCTAGCTGTTCCATGGTCTCCCTCTTGGTTCCTGGTCATGCATAGCATATAGATTTGAGGTAGTAGCCATGTCTCACATGTGGAAAGTGAAGGTTCGGAAAGGATCAAGTTCACCTTGTGTCCAATGGCGTATAGTTGAGGCCTCGTCTTATGTCCTCTTGGGGCTTGGAGAGTAGACGTAGTGTACATGGGGATGATTGTAGGATGCTCAGCATCATCTCCCCCCCTTGGGAAAGATCCGACCTTGGATCGTGATCCTCGTCACCATGGAAACGGTTGCCGTGGACAGACTTGTAGTTGAACGAAGTGGGAGTCATGGTGTAATCCAAGTACTCCAAGGTGTATCCAGAGTGGCATTCATGCAAAAAGAGTAAACACAAGCGACACTCAGAAATACAATGGTTAGCGCACACAAAGTGTCCATCATAGAAGAATGAGTCCGTGCAAAGAGATAGTGCATGGCAAGGCACAAGATGCTTATCCAAAAGATGTAGAATTAGATGTAAAGCATTCATGTGAGCAAATTCATTTGTCATATGCACAAAGGTGTGGTGAATGTAATTAATGCGACCATTGTGCAAAATGATGTCATAATGGGACGGTGTATCAAAAGCATGAACATGGCAATGGATGCTCAATATGATTATGTTATCATGCAATTGATGGTGGACAATATGATGATGATGTATGAATATGCCATCAAGGAAGATCACAACAAATTTTCTAAGAAAATGCACAAGCTCATATATCATGGATGACATGGGAACACAAGATGCAACAAGGCAATCATAACATGAGTCAATCCATGCATAAGATGCAAATTTTTCATATGTATGATATGTCCATCGAGCATGACATGTGTGAGCACAATCAACAAATATGGAGGTGTTGGTGTACCAATGCTCGATGTCGTGGCATGAGTGGAGGTTGGAAGGTGCATCCAATAAGTCCGAGCGCTCCTCAATTTGAAGGTCCATAGAGCCAATCTCCAATGTCGCTCCTCCGTTCGCGAGATGTATCATGTAGACAACAAGAAGGAGACAACAATGAAAGAGTGACCCATCCAATATGCATATGTGAGGATGGCTCAAAGGGAAGGAGTTCACTTTTATGAGAATGTCGAAAATGTTGGTGTCGCGCATCGTGTATGCCTTCACATGACCAAATTGTCTCACGATGGTATCGCCTTGTGAATCCTTCAAAATGAAAGAACATGACAAACACTTGGAAAACCAAATGAGGTTAGCGAAAATGCAAAACCTATCATTCGTGTGGTAAGATACCCAACAAGTGTATGCATCATGCTCATCATAAGAAAGGACAAGGGAGCATTTCATAGTATGGAGGCATATGATGCGGTAACAACCAAATACAATAGGCTCAATCAAACAAGCATGCATCGCAAGTAATATGTCCAAGTCTCCACGATCAATGAGCATAGAAAGTCGGCACTCAATACAAGGGTATATGAGAGATGGCACTAATGGAGACAAGAGACAATGATCAAGATAAATCATGTGAGAGGCATGAACATATATGTCATCAACCCAAGAAAGCGAGTAAGAATGTAACATGGGCGATGCGACAAAGCAAGTAATTATAGTGATCAAGTCAAGCAAGCTAGTAGTGCGAAGATGCAACATACTAGAAGGAATCATGTCAAGCATGTCATGTGTGCAAATGGTGGGCATACATAATGCACATGACATATGACAAGTATGGAAGCAAGATATGAGCAAAATATCATCAATGTATTGGTGAGAGGCCATATGTAAATAACAATGGGATATCATGACTCTCCCAACACAAGAATCAACAATAGAATGGAGCATGTATAGAACATGGCAATAGTAACAAGTATCTCCACCAAGCATGCAAATGCACATAGAAGTAGTATAATGGTGAATCATGGGTAAATGCATGCAAGGGTCACAATTGCATGGCAAAATCATAGAAAGAGGTGTATCATGCAAAGTGAACATGCTACAATGGGTATAAAGTAACAAGAGATATATAGCCCATAGCCGTGTGAGAGACAAGTAAAAGAGATGCGCGTAGTCCTTGCGCGAAGGGAATGGTGGTAAGGATAGTCCACGGGATCCCAAATTGTCGTTGCTCTCAAGAGCTTGTTTCGTCAACTCTTGGGATTGAGAGGTTGACGAGTATACGTGAATACCTACACAAAACAAAGGCAAAAGGAAAATTGTGTGTGTGGTATATGTACACATCATCCATTATGATGCGCACGTGCTTGTGTTGGTTAGCACAAAATACCCAATGCTCAAATAAATGAGATGCGTGATATAGAAACATGTCATCCATCATGATAGGTTTGTTGTTATGTATAGCATAATGGAGACTCAAATTGTGTAATGCATCACAAGAAATATGTAGGACAGTGTTATTCATGGAATGCATACGGTGTACACTATCATGGGAATCATGCAAAGTATGGAATGCATCAAAATCTCCTAATATGTATGAGGAAACTATGGGGGTCTCCTCATGAGCATTAATGGAAACATCACTTGGAGAATATTGACAACATCAAAACAAAGCATATTTGGTTGTATGTGATCATCACATGGTATTTTAGATGAATTGTGCAAATAATGTAAAGGAAGCATGGCAATATAATCACATGAAAAACAAAAGCCAATGACCATCATCTCGTCATCTATGCCATAAGTGCAAATGGGATTTATTTTAATGGGGCATGCATAGCTACTATGTTGAGATTGAAATGATGCAATATGGGAGATCTCACTCATAGCATATGACAAGTTTAAAGGGTTGTCGAACATGATGTGACCAAAAGAATTTTCATATGATATCCTATGGAGCATAGCATCACAACTAGGAAATTTAAGATGCTCATCATCATATTCATCATAAATTAGTAAGTCATGACATGAGGAAGTCACACTAGCATGAAGCATGGTGATAGGTGTGTCAACATCATGCAAGAAATAATTGGTAATATAGTCCACTAGTGGGACAAGGGAAGCACCATCACCCATGTTACCTTTGGAGCATCACTCATGTGTTGTAGGTAAGGTTGCAACTTGATGGTACCATGTGTGGGGTGCATCTTCTTCCACCATGGCCATCGTCGTCTCCTTGGAGGTATGGACTCGTCGAGGGTAGGCATGTCGTCATGTAGGAGACCTAGCACCAAAGAAGAAAACACACTCGGAGTAGAGGTTAGGTCGTTAGAAATCATAGTGGCCTCACATGCCGTGTCAATTACCTCACTCACTAAGTGTTGTGGCTCACTCCCTCCCTCTTAGATGCTCTCACTCGTATTGTTGGTGGAGTCACTCAAATGGCCCTCAACCTCACATAGGATGTGTGGCATGCTCTCATGTGTGGGGCTAGTGGTGGTCACACTCATCCTCATAGGAAATGCTCTCAATGTCACGTATGGTGGAGTCACTCATCTCACTCATGGGGTGGTGGCTCTCCTCACATGGCAATTGGGGCATCTCGTCATATGTGGGTGTCAGAGAGATGTAGGTGCAAATGTCTCCATGCTCAACTCCTATCACCGCCTTGGTTGAAGGGATAGTCCCATGCTCAACCTCCTCGTCCATAACGCCTCCAAAGATGAATGTCGTAGGATGTGGCATATCATCACTCTCCTCCGAGACCAAAGATAATGTCTCAAGTGCGCTCGCGTAGCTTGACTCGGAGTATGAGTCCAATATGGGCGCCGTCTTCATGTTGTTGAAGAGGTTCATGCTCGCCGCCTTGGTCGAAGGGGATGGCCCTTGCCCGACCTTCTTGTCACCATCTTGTTGTTGGAGGCCCATATGACGTGGCACCTCATAGCTCGTCTCCATGACCGAAGGGAATTTTCCATGCTCGGCCATCTTCCTTGAGGGGCTTCTAAAGATGGAAGGGTCGCCCTCACTCGTAGTTTGTCGCCTCGTTGTTGAAGATGTCGATGTAGGTGAACTCGTGGGAAGTAGGCGAAGATGTCGTACGTCCGAAGGCGAAGATGCCTTAAGAACACTTGGCGAAGATGCCGAAGTGGTTGGTGTAGCCGTAGCTCCGTCTTGGTGGTGCTCGTCTCGCGATCTTCTCTTATGCTCATGAAGGTTGGCCTTGGCGTGAAGTAGGGCTTGTTGGGACTTGTGCATTTGCACTTGGCGAGCATCTTCATGTTGATGATGTCGTTGTTGTGCTTGAGTTCATAGTAGATGTCGTTCATCGTCGTCATGCACATGATGCTTGGAGTTGACTTTCCCTTCATGACGATGTGGATCACGAACGTGATGGTGGTCGCCATGGAGATGTGGACGTGGACGACTTGTGCTTGTATCATTTTCGCGCTCTGAAGACTTGTGACTTGAATGCCACCGCATTGAGGATGATGAAGGGGAAGAACGGTTGATCAACAAGGTCTGAATCTCCTCCATCCTTGCATCTTGCTCCTCCTTTTGTGAAGAAAACTTGTTGTCGAAGTAGTCCCTTCTCCTAGCTTCGGAATGTCGTAAGTCGGTGGTGATGTTGTCGATGACTTGCGTTGCTCGTTGTAGTCCGAAGTGGGGAGTGTTGGTGTTGTTCACTCCGTTGTTGTTGTCGAAGACCAGAGATGAAATGCCTTGCCTATCCATCACAAGACTCGGGAAAATGTGAGTGGGAGAAAGAGAAGAACTAGACCAAATGTACCTTAACCAATGTTGAAGATGGATCAATGATCACTCAATAATGTAACAAGTAAATAGCACAATTGGTACCGATCTCGTCAATTCTCACACCAACACAAGTAAGGCTTATGGTGGAGCTCGGTGAGGATAGTGGCACAAAAATTTGATGCAAAATGTTAGCAAGAGTCAATAATGTTGAAAGAGATTAAAAAATTCACAAGTAAAACAAGTAGACCAATAGCAATATGTGGCACACGGCAACACACACAGAGATAGATAAATGGGGTTGTGCAACCAAGGAATGAGCACAAAATGTGGAATCCTCGGAAAACGCTCGTGTTGCAAAACTCAAGAGAGACACTAGCATGATTGCTCAATAGGAGGATACGACACTTGTGCACAACTATGATATGCAAAATGTATGAGCTTTCTATCCCAAGTATGCTATGTATGGTTCCTGGTGTTTCTCACACGATGATCCAAGATGATCGGATATGACAATCTTATATGCAATGTGGTATGATGCTATGGCTATTGCTTACAAGCTTCTTTGCTCTTTCTCTTTTGCTTAAAAGCTTATTTTTGTGTATGGCCACTTTTGCACAATGCACAAACCAAGACAGCAATTATGTATATGCGGGAACAAACTTGAGGCACACGAGATGATATGATACCAATATGATATGGTATGTATGCAATGGATGGTGTAGACCACTAATGTGCACAAGTAACGTTGCCAGCAATACTTAAATGGCAATTCTCGATAGGCAAGTGACGCAAAATAGGCTAGGGGTTATCAATGTAATGGAAAGGGGAATATACAATGGTCTCGTCGAGGTTACCGTGCTTGGCGATGATGAGTGGCGGTGTTCTTGATGTAGAACCGTTCCTAATTAGCCGAAACACCTTAGGAAACAGAAAAACCGCGAACTCAAAATCTCAAAGGAAAATGTCAAAATGGTGGTAGCGGGAATGCGGTGGTGGTTTTGCGGAAATGAAGCTTATGTTGGGTTATGTGAGTCGGATTTGAAGGTCACCGTCCCTAAGTAGCCGAAACACCTTAGGAGACACAACTCACAACTCAAACAAAATTGCGTTAAGTTGGGGTGGAGGAAGTGTATGGTGGGCAAGCCCATACGAAAATGGTGGTGGTGATTGATGAAGAAGCAACCGTCCCTAAGCAGCCGAAACACCTTAGGACACTCGAATCACTACTCAAGCAACCACTAATGCTATGGGGAACAAAAACGGTTAGGTTGCGGAAGTCGGTGGTGGTAATGCGGATGATGTGGTGAAGGCCCTAGGAAAAGATGCCAAAGTTCCAAAAATTTGATGGAGTCAAATGATGTTGGAAGTATTTTTGTGGGAAGGGGGATGTCAATAGCTTCAAAACGAGCTAAAGAACATCAAAATCGAAGTTCGGATGAATTAGTTATGGCCGAAACAAAAATCAACCGAAGTTGATATCTACAGGTAGCGGACGTCCGGGAATGGACGGATGTCCGGTCGTCTGACGTCCGGTCGGGTCGGAAATCCACTGATTCAGCTCGGTTTTGGGGTTCCGGTCGTCCGATAAGTGTCGGACTTCCGGTGGCTCAAAGGGCTCCGAACGTTCGTAAAAACGTCGGTTGTCCGGTGGGTCGGGGTCAACTCGAGATCCGAGATTCGGGACACGATTTTGGGCGGAAATTGGGGATTTTGGGGTCAAATTTGAGGAGATTTCGTCGATGAAAGATGGGGAAACTTGGGGAAATGCTAGATCCACTCGAAACCAAGAAAATCCATGGATCAAAATCTACAAAACTTCATCGTACCAACAAATCATACAAAAATTTAGGGCTATTTTTGGCGTGGATTTCCGAAATTGGGGAAGAACACACCAAAATCAAGCTAGAAAAAGAGGGGTAGGGGCTCCAAATTCATGATCAACCTTGCTCTGATCCAAGATGATGTAGGGTGGAACCCTATCCGGCCGATCTTTCACGATTGGAGCAGATCCTAGAAACGAAGAATACGAGGGGGAAAATGTTGAGTTCTACGTAGGGTGCATCAACTGCAAATTAAAATTTCCCTACGCGCAGAACAACCAAGAACATGCTACGGGAGATGGATCACAGTTCGTTACCACTAGACATGCAGTGTCGTGCAGTGGAAGAAGAGTTGGTGCAGCGCGTCCGCGTGGATCGTCTCCTCCTCGTCCGATCTCCCTCGAACAGCCGGTCGCCGGATCCCACGTACAAGTTTGCCGGAGCGGCGCAGGGGCACCGCCTCTAACGATATTCGTGCGTGCAGGAGGAACGTTATACGGTGGACTGCTAGGTCCGATCACACAACCGGCGGCAAGTGGAGATGTCTATTCGCAACACATGCAAACCCTAGTGACAGCGCTAAAGCGATCAATCGCATGAGTGTGTGGCACATCCACTTTATATAGGCGTCCGTTGTGGGCTCAACACTTGGGCCTCGCACGGACCCTAAAACCCATAAGTCTACTCGGCCACAATCCGAATACAGCTCGGATCACATCCGACCAGTGTCCACGGTTCCGACCTCATAGGTTCCTTCCCTTAAGCAGGCGACCCCTTAGGTTCAAGCCGGCTTGGTCGCAGTTCGGATCACCTCCGAACTACATGGTTGGTAGCGGCCCCTAGCAAGGCATGCCGAACACCAAGAAGACTATGAAGCTGGTTAGGCGAACATGTACATCATACTTCTATTCCTTTTGCCACACGATATATGTTGTCAGGCTCAAGGCGAGTCTGTCATCCTTGTGCTAGCCCGAACTCTTTGATGCTGACCACAAACCAGATTATCTCATAATCCTTGTCGCATGGCCATGCTTATCCTGGTCGGATCACACAAGGGGCCCAGAGTACATCTGTCCTGATTGGAGGGGCAAATCCCATCTTGCTCGACCTTGTCTCGCAGCATGGCTCTGGACAAGCCTGAAACCTACCTTTGTAACTACCCAGTCACGGAGTAGCGTTTGGTTGGCCCAGAGCAAGTCTATCACCATCCCGAGTACATGCGCCAGCTCAGGTCTTAGGCATAGAACGTATGTTGTACTAGAGACTCACAGATGACATATCACTGCGTCTCATAGTTGGGTCTGTCCGACTCGGACCTTATCTCGACTCGGAACCGACTACGTCGAATCCGACCAGATCCTTCCATGTCCATATTATCCGGTTAGCATCCAATGCCCCATGGCTAGTGAGACCAAGCCATCGACCGTGTTATATGCTAGTCTAGTTGGCTGCGCGTCAACACAGCCCTTTCGACTAGGACCTTTTAGGACAGTCATCATACAATGCATAGTCCCACAAACAAGTTACATACTTGCTGATACACATCACTGATAATGTCCAAGGACTATCTTTATTTATAAACACATAGGAAATACCATCATACATGATTGCCTCTAGGGCATATCTCCAACAGTCCCCCACTTGCACTAGAGTAAATCAAATAGACATCGAATGCCCATAGCTCTAACGTGCCCCTCATGCTTGGATTGTGGAAGCAGCTTAGTCAAGGGATATGCAATATTTGCATCTGTGTGAATTTTGCATAACTCAACACCACCATTCTTTATGATCTTTCATATCAGGTGATATTTCTGATCTATGTGTCTGGTCTTGTGGTGATCCCTCGGCTCCTTGGCTTGTGCGATGGCACTAGAATTATCACAATAAAGGTTCAACGGTTTTACCGACGCTGGAAAAATACCAAGATCATCCAAAAAGTTCCGGATCCAAACACCTTCCTTTGCAGCTTCACAAGCCGCAATGTATTCGGCTTCTGTGGTAGAATCAGCCACCGTATCTTGCTTGGAACTCATCCAGCTCACTGCTCCTCTGTTCATGACATACACGAATCCGGACTGTGATCGACAATCATCTCTGTCGGTTTGGAAACCAGCATCAGCATAACCCCTTACGACGAGCTTTTCCTCACCTCCATAAACTAGGAACATCTCTTTAGTCCTTTTTAGGTACTTTAAAATAGTCTTTACCGCTGCCCAGTGACTCTCACCTGGGTTGGCCTGGTATCTACTTCTTAGGCTTATTGCAAAAGCAACATCAGGCCGTGTACATATCATGGCATTCATGATGGATCCAATTGCCGAGGAATACGGAATCTGACTCATCCCGCCTCGCTCATCAGATGTCGAAGGACTCTGAGTCTCGCTTAGTCTTATACCATGTGAGACAGGCAAGAACCCTTTCTTGGCCTCACTCATGTTGAACCGCTTCAACACTTTATCTATGTACGTGCTTTGGCTCAAGCCGAGCAGCCTCCTCGATCTATCTCTATAGATCTTGATGCCTACAATGTAAACTGACTCACCAAGGTCCTTCATTGAAAACTTGCCATTCAATGATTCCTTGACCGAGTTCAACATCGAAACATCATTTCCGATTAGTAGTATGTCATCCACATACAAGATCAAAAACACAATCGAGCTCCCACTTAACTGCTTGTATAAACAAGCATCATCATCACTTATGATGAAACCGCGACCAGTGACGACCTCATCAAAACGAATGTTCCAACTCCGAGATGCTTGCCTCAACCCATAAATGGATCTCTTGAGCTTGCATACTTTACTAGTGCTAGCCAGATCGAAAAAACCCTCGCGCTGTATCATATATACATCCTCGGTTAAATTTCCGTGAAGGAAAGCCGTTTTAACATCCATCTGCCATATCTCGTAATAGAAATATGCAACTATGGCTAGTACGATCCTCACCGACTTGAACTTCGCTACCGGCGAGGAAGTCTCGTCGTAGTCAATTCCTTGAATTTGTCCATAACCTTTAGCGACAACCCGAGCTTTGTGGATCTGAAGATTTCCATCCACATCGGTTTTCTTCTTAAAGACCCATTTGCAGCCAATGGCCTTTATGCCAGGCGGCAGATCAACCAAATTCCAGACTTGATTTTCATCCATGGACTTTAACTCAGATCTGTCGGATGTGGGGTTCCGAAAAACCCTTAAGGTTCGAACACTGGGCTGCGCGCGAAGTCTCTACCACCTACCAATCTACGCCTTAGCTCGCTAAGATCTCGCGGACGAACTCGATGAACTCGCAACACAGAAAGACACAGGATTTATACTGGTTCGGGCCACCGTTACGGTGTAATACCCTACTCCAGTGTGGTGGTGGTGGATTCCCTCTTGGGCTGATGATGAACAATACAAGGGGAAGAACAGCCTCCTGAGGTTGAGGTGTTCTTGTGCGTGGCTAACTTGTGCGGGTGAGAGAGTGATCTTGTTGACACACGAACACGTCACGTGTACCCTCGATGCCGGGGGTGATGCACCGCAGCTCACGTCGAAGGAGACCCGACCGACAGCGCGATACGCAAGACAGTCGACGGACGCTTTTGCAGACCCGAAAACCCCACACCCCCGGGAGGGACCCCGTCAGGGAGTGCAGCGGCTACGGGCTGCCCTAGGTCGATTCTCTCGCCCCTAGAGCCTCGGGATTCGCATCTCTCAAACACGAAGAACAGCGAAGAACGAGATAGAAAAACGGTGGAGAGATAAAACGTAGATGAAAGAGTAGTATATTGATTTGTTTGATTGTGTGTTGTTCAATTGGCCGTCACCCCCAACATATATAAGAGGCGGCTGGACTTCCCGTACAAGTAAAGGATTCATCTAGGCTTTCCTTCCAAGAAAAATTACATCAATTCACGTCCTAGAGTCCTAATTCTATTCCAACTCGGATTCAGTCTGAATCTGGCCCAAACTCTGTCTTCCTTCTTGCGCGGGCCGCCGGGCTTGCATATGATCTCCGATCGAGACGGCCCAAATATCAAACTTGTGCGCCTCGATGATACGAACAACTCTCATGTTGATCATTTTTTCAAATAAGGCCATCTTGAATACTTTTCGAGGTCATCTTTATCTTCCAGTCGGACTCAGTTTTGTAGTAGACTGGATTATTCGAGTCTCGTAGTGAATTTGTAGGCTATATATTATCTTTGATGATGATGACTCCAAAATCAAAATTTACCGTCTTGATGATACGCATAACTTCTGTATTGAACACTTCTTCATCCAAGGTCATTTTGATAAACTTTCGAGCAAATGTTCAATTTCACTCGGACTTGAGCTCATCCACTCGGATATTAGATACTTTCACTCGGATCGTCCGATTGGACTTTTTCACTCGGAAGACAATCTTTCACTCGGATGACTATATTTCCCCTCGGATGACTATATTTCCACTCGGAAGGCACTATCTTATTCAATCGGCAAGTTTTCGTCCTGATGGTAATCTTTTCACTCGGAATATTTTCACCTGGACGACAATTTCACTCGGATGATCATATTTTCACTCAGATGACTATATTTCCACTTGGATAATAATAAGTTCATCCGGTCAGCAAACTTTCACTCAACCGTAAAATTTCACTCGACCGTGAACTTTCACTCGACCGTAAACTTTCACTCGGATGGTAATCTTTTCACTCGGATTTCCGACTGAAAACATAGCCCGATCTTGATTTGTCTCTCCAGGCCTCATATGATCTCGGATTGAGACGAATTATATATGAAAATCGATCGGATCGACGAGACGAAACTTTTCCATGTTGAAGGTTTTTCGATTCAAGGCCGTATTGATGGCCGAATTACTCGCGCAACCTATCAGACAAGTGTCTGGCACCTCGCGCCATATTTCCGTTGAGGTTCAGTCTGCAGTATATTGCCTCTAACTTTTGCATATGAACTCGGATTGAGATGATTTATATATAAAAATCAATTGCCTCGACGAGACGAAGACAATTCCTTAAGAGTGATCCTTCATCCAAGGTCATCTTGAAGACGTGATTGGCCAAAAACCACTCGGAACATTGAACTATGCCACTCGGAGTATAGTTTCGGTCCGTAAGATAAAGTCGAATGAATATAACCGAAACATCAAAGTGGTTCCACTCGGTGACGTGAATATTTTTATGCTGAAAACTCATTCACTCGAGACCATCTTCATTGCGATCTGTATTTTGCCAAAATCAGGTGTCAACAGATCTAAGATGCCGTCTTCTCACCCTCGCCTCTCTTTTCTCTTCTCCGCCCCCTTTCTATGGTTGTGGCTAGCCCTACTTATAGAGGCCCTGGTCCTCTTCCCAAATAATGAGCGGGAAGGGAGCCAACAATGGTGGGCTAATTTGAAGGGGGACAGCTAGTACAAGCCGTCCTGACAAAAGGTGGCCTGCGCCTGCGAAAGGCTCTGGTGGTGACGCCGTCTTGGGCTCCACAATGACCTCTGTCTTGCCGTCCTTCTGGTCTTGGTCTTGTTGCACCAAAATGGCAACCTTTGCCTGATGCCTCGGTACTCCTCGCCTGCGCTAGTTTTGTTAGCATCAAAGAGGAAATAAGGACACTGCGGGCGCTGGCGCCCGCCTGGTGTCGATCGTCATGGCTCACGTCACGAGAGCCTCGTGAGGTTCGCCTTGCCTTGATATCTCCGCTCCTCGTGAGCCTGCCTGACTAGGCCGCTCCAGAGGAGGTCTCGTTTCATCTTCCTCGCGAGGCTTGGCCCCTCGCGAGGGTCTTGGATGCCTTGTTGGTGAAGATGGGCCATACGGCCTACTGGCTCAGCCATGCAGCGGGCCGCAGGCAGGCAAGTCTGGGGACCCCCATTCCCAGGACGCCGACAGTAGCCCCGGGCCCAAGGTGCGCTCGGGCTTGGCTTCATGGCGAAGCCAAAGGCCAAGTACGGAGCGCTGTGGGCCCCAAAAGCCTACCGCCTTGGTTGATGCGTGTCGGTTGATTGGTCGTGGGCGTCTCCACTTCCCCACGCTGCCTCGGCGACTGCACGACTTGACGAGTCCCTACGACATGCAAGGTAAACCATCGTTACCTGCAGTCCTGGGAGGTGCCGGTTGGCCTTCTTTTGCTATAAATGGGGAGGGGGCGGAGCCCCCGTCTCCCATCTCTTCTGCGCTTGCTGCTTCTTCTTCCTCGCTCCACTCCTAGCTTCTTATTCCTCGCTTCGTTGCTCACTGTGCCACCAATGGCGCCTATCAGAAGGTTCTCCACTGAAGAAAAGGGGAAAGCCCCCCGGGATGTCCCGGAGCAACTCCCGCCGAAGAAGAGGGCGATCCACCGCCGTGAAGAAGCGGTGATGCAGGTGGTGGCGAGGCCTTGGTGCGAGTGGCCTCCTCCAGGGTACCCGCTACCCTTGTACACCCAAGCCGAGGGCTCAGGAAGGCGGGGCGACGAGCAACGCCGCTGGCGCCGCACTCGGGGTCGCCGCACCACGGCGCCGCGCTCGGGGTCGCCGCGCCACGGCGATGCGCACCGTTGCCCCCAGAATCCACGCCGCGGGCTCCTCGCGTGAGCTGGTGTTGTGGGCGCCGATGCCGCCAAGCTCTTGGATCCGCTTCCCGCGGTTCTTCTCCGACGTGATGCCGCCGAGGGGGCCTCTTGAGCTCTGGTTGCAGCACACCGACTGCGGCGCTCCTGCGAATGGAGCGGAGATCGAAGTAGTCCCCTCCGGCAAGATCTTCATGACCCGCGGCTGGGGCGAGATCGCGCTGGTCTGCCGCGCGAGGGGCGCCCTCGCGATCCATCTTGAGTACGACAGCGTCTCCACGCTCTTATTCAAGGTCTTCAGTGCCGAGGGCCGCCGCCTGGAGTGCTTCTCTGGAGAGGAGCGCGAGGCTGATGCGCGCTCCGCTCACGACCACTCCAGCAGCAGCAGCCCTTGGGAGTCCAGCAGCTCTCCTGAGATCTACGAGACTCTGGAGACAAGCGACGACGGCTACGTGCCCCCGAGCTCTCGCCGCGCTCGGGGCAGTGCTGCCGCGTCCGGCCGCCGCCGCCGCTGATCTGGATGGGGTTGGCGCCGGCCTCCCGTGGCCCACTCTTGATGATGGCGTCTGCCACGGGGGGTGTAGATAGGATCCTCCTCAGTTTTAGCTTTTGTTTCCTGCGAAGAATCATGAAGCGCCCCGTGGGGGCATGTAAGGGTCTGTAATGTCTTTTGTGCTTTTCTTCCCTGTTATGAAGATTTGATGAACACCCGTCCTGTTAAGGCTCGGTCCCCCTTTCTTTCCTCCCGATAGCTTGTTGCTCTACGCCAACAGGTCCCGGTCCCCAGGCGGGCTACAGCCGTTGCTGGTATGCCCGGTCGCGTGCCGTGGTCAAGGCCAGGAGGCGTGCGGCCCGAGGTCCAGTAAGAGCCCCTGAGGCACGATGCTCAGGAGGTCCCCCTTAGCGCTCAAGTAGCCATGGTTAGGGAAGAAAGGGAGTTGATGTTGCCGCAATGGGATTGCGGTAAGGCGTGAGTGTCCATGAGGCCCAAACATTTAGCCAATCCGAGGGCGAGACTTATCTTGCGAACTTCATGACGATTCCCGACATTGCGCTGGGGATGCGCGCCAACTTGTGCGGCACAGCTAGGCCGGCCCATACAAGTTCCCCTCCTCCCATGCTCTCCTTGGTGCTCTGCGTCCTCAGGTCCCGGCCCTCGAGCGAGCTCAGCCGCCGCTGGTATGCCAGGTCGCGATGCCGTGGTCAAGGCCAGGGGGTGAGGGCTGGAGAGCAACTAATAGCTCCTGAGTCGCGATGCTCAGGAGCCCTCCTTTTAACGCGCAAGCGAATTGCACGAGAGAAAAGGAGACTTGCGGTGCCGCCTGCTATCCTTCCCGCGGGGTCCCTGTGAACAGGCACAAGAATAACAGGGTTTGTTGTTACAGCCGTCAGCCTGGCACTGGTTGGTCCAGATGAAATGAAGGCACTAAGGGCCTGGTCAGCTGACGTGCGCAGGGCGTGCCGCGAGCCAGAGCTCGATCGCTCAGGTTTGTCGACGTGGCAGGGACGAACCCATGCACCAACGCCGTGCCTGTGAGGAGACCCCGTGGGAGGCGATGATCGGACAGATGATGACCATAGGCAGGTTAAGCAGGGAAGGCAAATCAGATTGGGTAAATGCAGGAAGATACATGCCACTGGGTCCGGCCCGAGCGGCTTGGGGATGATGCAGCCCGAGGGGCACCCCCAGCAAGGTAAGCTAAAGACATAAGCAAACGGGATACATGCCGTAGGGACGGACCCACACGGTTCGGGAATGATGCAACCCAAGGGGCGCTCCCAGCTTAACGAGCTCGGAAGATGTCACTTGGTTCTGTAGACGAAGCAGAGTTGGTGCAGCTGAAGGCGTGCGTCGACGAAACGACTCCTCATGAGCCACCGGAGCCCTGAGCCTCGGGAGGCTCTGGGGGCTCAGGAGGCTCCCTGAAGACCGTCTCCATTCCCTCCAGGACGACGCTGTACCTGGCCTCTTGAGCCGCCAGGTCACACCGCATGGCGCGCTGATAGGCCGACGGCATGCTGGGCAAGTGATAGAGGCGAGGGTGTCCCGATCTTTCGATGAGATGATAACTATCGATTTGGTGGAGACGACTTTGACGATCCGACTACAAACGTGCACGACGTTGCGCCTTAGCAATCGCTAAACCAATCTCCTGAGGTTACTGACGATGCCGGAAGCACGGTCAGCCTGACCACGAAGGTCTATTCCTGCAAGCAATCGAAGAACGAGCAAGAATATGATAAAGCAATCTGAATATTGCAAATATATATGAGGTATTGATAATGGTGGGGATCCGTAAGCGGTCTTGGTCTGGTCGTTGGACACAAACGAAGTACACGAAGTTGCAATGGCTAACTTTTAACTAAACAAATCCCAAGGAAAAAGCTACTAGATGGATCTACTTATATAGGAGCAAGGGGTGGCGGCCAAGGAGGTGGGAGGACGTCCCAAGGCAGCCTAAAACTAACCCTAGGTCGTACAAGGCTCATGGGCCCAAGTGAAGGTGATGCAACACCTTTGGGCTTGTAGTTTGACTCGGATTCTGCTGCAACGTCAAATTGTTTCGTCCATAACTCAACGCTCCAGACGAATTTGAAGGTGAGTCCAATTGGGTTGGAAAGAGCACGAAATCTAGTTTCCAACAAAAAAAGAATCACCCAATTCGGAGTCCGTATGAAAAAGTTGTTGGCGTTTTGAGTCAGGTATGTCTGTGCAGTCCGAATCTGAATCCAGAACGTGAAAGACTTGGACTCTATCTTCTCTTGGCCCAAAAGTGACGTGAGAGGACTTTTTGAACACAACATAAACTTCTCCTTTTCCCTTATCTTCATATGTGTATTGTACAAATGTCCCATGCACCTGCAATTAGACAAAACACAAAAGTGTGTGAAGTATTTTTGTTCTGGATAACATAAATAGATTATTGAATAGTTTGCATTAGAAATCACCTGACAAATATGCATGTATGCAATATTTTTGGTCGTATCCAAGGTAGTCATGTCCTCATCAGCAAGCCGAGGGGCATGCGAACGTAGCTGTGTGGCGGGCCTCCGCAACGACCCACCCATGAAGGCCAAAAGCGCTCCTAAGACGCGGCCCTGTTGAGCCCTGGAATGTCAATGAAGACACGCAGCTCAGCATCCTCGCGTGGGTGGTGAGCCGCGCCCTGTGTGTGGCTATCGCCGCGCATGGCCCTGCGTCTTGTAGTTCCTGTGTGGTCTTGGTGATGAAATCCTGAGTGGTGGGAACCCCTTGCCCTATGTTCTCCTGAGGAAAGCGTGCCGCGTAGCACGCCTCCAAGTGGTGCCCAAGCGCCTCCCTCGTGAGGTGGGCAAGGTCTTAGGCCCTCCAGAAGAGAGCCCCCGAGCCCTGCCCGAGGAGGGTGTCGGGTGCGCCTCCCCATGTGATGGAGGGAGGCGTCCCTGGGACGGACGCTGATCCTAACGAGGCTCCTGCCGCCACGCCATCCTCCTGAGGTCCTGCGCGACGCAGCTGCTTCTTCTTGGGAATGGCCTCCGGAGGACCCTCACTTCTAATGCAGGGGTCGACGATTGCTGCAGTTTGGAAGGCGCGCTCGAGGGATCACACCGCATCCCTGTCTTCACACAGGACCGTGATGACCCCTCCACTTCCAGGCATCTTGAGGACGTTGTAGCCGTGGTGGGTGACCGCCATGAACTTCGCTAGGGCCGGATACCCAAGGATGGCGTTGTACGGCAGGCGGATGTGCGCGACGTCAAAGTCGATGAGCTCGGTGCGGTAATTGTCGCGTGTGCCGAAGGTGACAGGTAGGCGGACCTGCCCTATCGGTGTGGTGGAGTCGTCGGTCACTCCCGAGAAAGGTTTGGTAGGCTGGAGCTGCTCATATGGCACTTGGAGGTTGTCGAAAGTGATGACGGACAGGACGTTGAGTCCTGCACCGCCATCGATGAGAGTCTTGGTAACCTGCACATTGTTGATGACTGGGGAACACAACATCGGGAGGACGCCGGCGGTGGCCGCACACTTGAGCTAATCTGCCGAGTTGAAAGTGATGGCGCACTGGGACCACTTGAGTGGGCGCGCGGCCTCAAGCTTGGGGAGCGCCGCGTTCACCTCGCGAGCGAATCGTTTGAAAATGCGCTGAGAGGCTGGGGCCTGGGCGCCGCCCAAGATGCAGGCGATTGCACGCGGCTCCTGAAAGCCCCCAGCCCCCTCGTCCTGATGATGGTCGTCGTTCCTTCTTGGTGGCGGCAGTGGGGGAAGACCGGTGTTGCCTTGGGGCGATCCTCACGAGGCTGGTCCCTCCAGGGCCCCTCGCGAGGATGGTCCTGCCAGCGGTCCTCACGAGGCCTGTCGCGCCATTCCTGGCACGGGCCGCGGTCGTCCCAGCGTCCGCCCCTCGTCCTCCTCCACGGCCGTAGCCCCGGTCGCCGCACTCAGGGCGTCGACCGTAGCGTCCCTCGTGTAGGGATCGGAGCTCTTGGCAGTCGCTGGTGTTGTGGGTGTTCAGGTTGTGGAAGGCGTAGAACGGTCGGCTGTTCTTGGGTGACTCGGGCTGATCTCTGCCCCGTTTGGTGGCGGGCTCCGCAGCTAGCACTACGCTTCCTTGTGCTTCACATCCTTGGCCTTGGCTTTCTTCTCCTCTATGCCTGTGGCTGGCAGCTCAAGGAGGGAAAGGCCCCCCCTCAGCTCTTGCGCACCTGGTCGCCAGGTTGAACAGCTCCTGTGATGTGCAGAGCTCCTTGTGGATGGCGAGCTCTTCCTTCATCTTGACATCACGGACGCCGTCGGAGAACGCAGAGATGATGGCCTCATCCGTGAACTTGGGGATCTTGAGGCGGGTGTTGTTGAAGCGCTAGATGTACTTCTGGAGGGTCTCCCCCCGTTGTTGCTTGATGCGGCACAGATCGGTCGCAGCCGGCGGGCGGTCGCGAGTGCCCTAGAAGTTGGCGATGAAGCGGTCGCGCATCTCGTCCCAGGAGGAGATCGAGCCGTGCTGCAAGTTCAGGAGCCAGGTGCGGGCCCCATCCTTGAGAGCCATGGGAAACCAGTTTGCCATGACTTTCTCGTCGCCATTGGCTGCTTCGATGCTCAGCTCGTAGAGCTGCAGGAACTCTGCGGGGTCGGCGGTGCCGTCATAGCGAGGAGGCAGATCCGGCTTGAACTTGCCTGGCCAGGCGACGCTGCGGAGCTCGGGGGTGAAGGCGCGACAGCCGGCCGTGGTTACCGGGGCCCGCTCGGAGGTGGAGCCTGGTCTTGTCGAGGTCCGCGCGGCGCCGCCGCAAGCGGCGCACGGTCTTGACGAGGCGGTGCAGGAAGCGCGGGTGTAGCTTCTCGCGGCCGTGGGATTTCTTGGCAGCTCCTCTCTTCACGCGCGGGCACCGGTTGTGGCGAATCGCATCGCGGGGCCGCGTGCCTTGGTGCCAAGGCGCCATCTTTGGGCTGGGGTGGTGGAGGTGCGCCTCGGGCCTCGTGGCCTGTGGCTGGCTGAGGGTGAGGCCGAGAGAGGGACGACGCCGGGGGCCCCCTGCGGCGCGGATGAGCTTGGCGACGCGGTCGAGCCACTCCTCATAGCGGTCGTCGACTGGGTGGTAGCGCAGGAGCTTGTTTGCGGCGAGGAGTGCGGCCTGCGCCTCCATGGGAGCGCGGTGTGCGTGAAACGAAGAACCGGCTGGGGCCAGCGATGGAGTGGCGGTGCGGCCGTCCTGCCGCACCGAAGGTTGCAGCGAAGATGCTTGCTGCTCATTCCCGACCGGGCCAGTGGCAGCATTGGCGGCGGGGGACGGAGAACGACGTGGTAGCCCGCTGATGGGAGCTGTCTGAGTAACGCGGGTGGTGAGAGCAGCCTGACGCTCAGCTCGAGCACGGCGAGTGTCCGCCATGGAGACGATGGAGCGGTGGAGCGACGAACTGATAGAAGGAAAGCTTCGGCGCACCCCTACTTGGCGCGCCAAACGTTGGATGTGGGGTTCTGGAAAACCCTTAAGGTTCAAACACTGGGGTGCGCGCGAAGTCTCTCCCTCCTACCAATCTACGCCCTAGCTCGCTAAGATCTCACTGACGAACTCGACAAACTCGCAGCACAAAAAGACACAGGATTTATACTGGTTCGGGCCACCATTGCGGTGTAATACCCTACTCTAGTGTGGTGGTGGTGGATTGCCTCTTGGGCTGATGATGAACAATACAAGGGGAAGAACAGCCTCCTGAGGTTGAGGTGTTCTTGTGCGTGGCTAACTTGTGTGGGCGAGAGAGTGATCTAAGATGCCATCTTCTCGCCCTCGCCTCTCTCTTCTCTTCCTCGCCTCTCTCTTCTCTTCTCCACCTCTCTTTTCTCTTCTCCGCCCCTCTTTTCTCTTCTCCGCCCCCTTTCTATGGTGGTGGCTAGCCCTACTTATAGAGGCCCTGGTCCTCTTCCCAAATATTGAGTGGGAAGGGAGCCAACAACGGTGGGCTAATTTGAAGGGGGACAGCTAGTACAAGCCGTCCTGACAAAAGGTGGTCTGCGCCTGTGAAAGGCTCTAGTGGTGACGCCGTCTTGGGCTCCACGATGACCTTCGTCTTGCCGTCCTTCTGGTCTTGGTCTTGTTGCACCAAAATGGCAACCTTTGCCTGATGCCTGGGTACTCCTCACCTGCGCTAGTTTCCTTAGCATCAAAGAGGAAATAAGGACACTGCGCGCTGGCGCCCGCCTGGTGTCGATCGTCATGGCTCACGTCACGAGAGCCTCGTGAGGTTCACCTTGCCTTGATATCTCCGCTCCTCGTGAGCCTGCCTGACTAGGCCGCTCCAGAGGAGGTCTCGTGTCGTCCGCCTCGTGAGGCTTGGCTCCTCGCGAGGGTCTTGGATGCCTTGTTGGGGAAGATGGGCCCTACGGCCTGCTGGCTCAGCCACACAGCGGGCCACAGGCAGGAAAGTCTGGGGACCCCCGTTCCCAGGACGCCAACAAGATCTCATGGCCTTTAGCCATGCCTCGGAATTTGGGCTCACCATCGCTTCCGCATACGTGGTTGGCTCGTCGCTTTCTAGCAACAATACATCACGCACTCTGCGCAATCTTTCCGACCTACGTGGTTCCGGTGCCGCTTCCACTATGGGTTCCTTGACTGACTCCGGTATGATCTCATCACCTGCCGAACCATCCCCGAGTGGTACTCAAATTTCTTCGAGTCAGACCGTCCTCCCACTGGCCTCCCGACTGAGAAACTCTTTCTCAAGAAAAACCCCGTTCCGAGCAACAAACACTTTGTTCTCTTCCCGGTTGTAGAAGCTATATCCCAAGGTTTCCCTCGGATATCCGACGAGTATGCATTTGTCCGACTTGGGTGTAAGCTTGTCTGACATAAGTCGCTTGGCAAATGCTTCACAACCCCAAATCTTTAGAAAAGACAAATTGGGAGTCTTCCCGGTCCACATCTCATGTGGTGTCTTATCTATGGATTTTGATGGTACCCTGTTAAGTGTGACAGCTGCAGTTTCTAGAGCGTATCCGAAGAATGACAAGGGTAAATCCGATTTGCTCATCATTGACCGGACCATGTCCAACAAGGTCCTATTCCTCTGTTTCGACACGCCGTTTCTCTGTGGCGTACCTAGAGGTGTGAGCTGAGGTACTATACCTCGGCTTTTCAGATGATCATCAAACTCCTGGCTCATGTACTCACCTCCACGATCATATCGGAGAAGCTTTATAGTCTTGCCGAGCTGATTCTCAACCTCGTTCTGAAACTCTTTGAACTTTTCAAAAGTTTCCGACTTGTGCCTCATCAAATAGATATATGCATATCTACTCAAGTCGTCGGTAAAAGTTACGAAGTACTGATAGCCACCTCTGGCAGTTGTGCTCATTGGTCCACACATGTAACACCCACAATGCGGCTATATCTCCCACGTGTCGGGGCATGACTTAGAGGCATAGCCGCATGGTAGGCTTGTCGCAAGAGGGGTAATCTTCACACAAATAACATTTTAAACATTTTAAACATGAATGAAAACAACATATTATGAAACTAGATGAAATTCTAAGCATTTAACATGTATAATTTGTTTTAATATGATGCACCGTTTGTGAGTTATGAAATGCATGATGCTTGGGGGGTTTTCTGCAAAACTATTAGTCTCTGGAAAAATTAGCTAAATCCGTCCAATTGATAAAAATGATACGGGCCGCATCTGAGCAGGAAGCCCAACAGCGGAAAGGCCGAGGGGCTGCTCACCAAAGGCCTCGGGCCAGATCGGTGAGGTGGGGACTGGGCCTCGGTCAATGGGCGAAGAGGAGGCGGCCCAGGCGCGTGGAGGCGCGGTCAACAGGTTGAGAGGGGTCGAGGCGCTGGTCGTCCTGGAAGAAGCAGAGGACACAGGCAACAGCGGAGCTGGAGCGAGGGAAGGCGACGGAGATGGGCTGCGACGGGAGCAGAGGAGGAGGCCTCGCGCGGGCAACTTGGCGATGGTCCTCGAGACGAGTTGCAGGTGGTCAACGCGAGCAGGGGCTCGATGCAAGGCACGGCGAGGCGGCACTGGACTTGGGGCTCCGGCGGGAGGGACTTGAAGCGCAGGGGACGGCGAGGTGAGGTGGACCGCAGGGGAGGTCGAGGACGGCAGGGCCCGACAGATCCGGACGAGGGCGGCGCTTGACGGCAGGGCGACGCGAGTGGTCGAGGCAGAGGCGTCCCCCTCCTCTGTCCGAACTGCTGCTACTCGACGCAGCGAAGGGGCCGAATAGCTAGAGGGACTTGGTGCGGCGGGCGAATTGGGGCTTGATGGCGAGGCAGGAGACCGCATCTTGGCGCAACGGTGCTTGTCGCAGCAGAGGATGACTACGGCGGCAGGGACGAGGCAGAGGAGGCAGGGGGGCTCCAGGCTCCTGGTGGAGCTCGTCGGCGGCGGCAGTCACTGGTCAGCGTGAGGGGATCGCGAGGCACGAGAGGAGGTCTCCAGGCGCGCTAGTGGTCGTCGGATCTCCATCTGGCGGCCACAGATGGATAGGTGGAAGGCTGGATTGGGGCTGGTGGCATACAGTGGTTGGTGGAGTGGATCTGAATACGTGGAACGAAGGTGATTGGCTCGGTGGGGAAGACGAGGAGGAGACAGTGGGCTAGCGGCGTGAAGGGATGGGACAAGTGCCTAGAGTTTGGACTATAAATGGACTATATAAAGGAAAAGGGAGGGGAGTTTTGATCATCCGATCAAAATTAGACGGTCGAGATAAAAAGGTTAGGAGAGTCCAACAAACAAAATGGAGATGTTTTATAGATGTTTGGGGATGATCCGGACCCATCGGTGACGACTGAGTGGGTCGGGTTCGGGGAAGTTTCGGACACGCGCGAGGGGTCGATGCATTGTGCAAAGAGGGTTAGACGGACAAGGTCAAGTGTGTGGTTGGACTGAGAAGAGAGAGGAGGAAAGCAACCCGGCAACCGTTTCCGGAGACCGGAAACGCCCGACGTTTGACCGACTATAAAGCCGCTATAGTTATCTGTCGGGGAGTCAAACAGACTCCGAATGCGATGAAATTTGGCAGGCGGTCTACTGACAACAAAACAACACCGCACACCAACTTCCAACCCATTCCGAGAACATTTTCCGGCCACTTATAAAATAATATTTCGGACGTGCCGTGGGCGTGTGCAAGTATGTCTGGGCTCAGAACGGACAACGAGGAGAACTGGGACACCAGGACGGATGCAAGTTTTGAAAACATGATGATGCAATGCACATGATGACATGATAAAATGCAACACGCAAGCAAAAGACATGTCAACGTGGCGAATAACTGGAAAACACCTGGCGCATCGGTCTCGGGGCGTCACAACACACATCACCATGTATCAGTTCCAACAGCTCGAAAGCCCTCTCGCAACTCTTTGGGAAAGGAGACTTGGTCATCTTGCCGAGCAAGCATGATTCGCATGTCTCGAACGACTCAAAGTCGGACGAAGTTAGGAGCCCGTCATCATGGAGTTTGTTCATGCGTTCCAGACTAATGTGTCCAAGCAGGTAATGCCAGAAGTATGTCGGATTTATCTCATTAGGCTTATGCCTCTTGATATTCACGTTATAGACCGGTTCCTTTTTTAGATTCAATATAAATAGCCCATCAACAATGGGTGCATAGCCGTGGAACATGCCATTCAAATAGTATGAACAACCATTGTCCTTTAAATTGAATTCATAACCCTGACTCATCAAGCATGAGGCAGAAATAATGTTCCGACTAAGTGCTGGAATGTAATAACAATTATTAAATTCCAAAATAAATCCAGAAGGAAGCTTGAGTTGTATCGTGCCGACCTCCAACGCAGCAACTCTTGCTTTGTTGCCGATCGTGATGTCAATCTCCCCTTGTGCCACACGCCTAGTTCTTACCAGCCCCTGCATCGAGTTGCAAACATGAACAACTGATCCGGTATCAAATACCCAAGAGCTACTAGGTATGTTAGCAAGGTAAATGCCTATAACATATGCAACAAGTGTACCTTTGCCCGAAGAAGCATTTCCGGCCTTCTTGCCATGATCTGCAAGCCACTTGCTACAATTCCTCTTCTAGTGACCGGTCTCCTTGCAATGATAGCAAATGGTCTTAGAGTCCGGTCCAGACTTCGGCGCAGCGGCGGAGGTTACCGTCTCCGTGCCCTTTGCCTTAGCATTTTTCTTAGACCAACTCTTCTTGAACTTAGCTGATTTCTGCACCATCAACACTTGATGTGTGCCTTTCTTAATATCCTGCTCTGCCACTTTGAGCATCTCATGCAATTCAGTGAGCTTCTTATCCATGCCATGCATATGATAGTTTGAGATGAACGTCCCATAGCTGGGCGGAAGAGAACCCAGAACTGCATCAGTAGCCAGCTCATCCAAGAGCGGGAAGCCCAAACGATCCAAACCTTGCACATATCCGATCATCTTGATCACATCTGGGCTTAGTGGATCACCTTCCTTCAGCTTGCAATCCATCAAGGATCGCCAGACATTGAACCTTTCGGTCCTAGCCTGTGTCTGAAACATGCTCTTGATACTTTCGATCATATCGTAAGCATCAACAATTTCGAAATGCTATTGCAAATCGGGCTCCATACAAGCCAGCATCAGACAACTGATCTCCGTTGATTCATCAACGAGTTTCTGGTAGGCATTCTTAGCTGTGGTATTAGCATTATCGGCAGGTTCCTCTGGAAGTGGATCCTCTAGAACATGTTCCTTTTTATCATGCTTGAGAACAATTCTCAGATTTCTATACCAGGTGGTAAAGTTTGTTCCATTCAGTTTATCGTTTTCCAGAATTGATTTCAATGCAAAGTTGAGTTGAGCAGGTGGTACCATTGATCTACAACAGAAACTATGCAATCACTAAGCAATGTGTTTATGTAAAATAATTTAAGCCTTAAATATAAATACTCCCACTGAAGTTAGCATCCCTCTGCAAACTCTCAGTGATTCAGGATCCAACTAGCACATGTGACTAGTGAGCTTTAGCATCACTGCTAGACAACATGCCTATCCGGCAAGCAACTCCTTGCTAATCTTATCTCTATACGACTCCTATCGGTTGGGAAGGTATCTCATACCCCGCCCCCAACCTTCTTTGCCAGAAGGCCCAAAACCGTTTTGATAGCCTTATCAAGTTAACCTGATGCAGTGCATGTCCGTGTTCGACACGAACTCTTCAGTTCAAGGACACCTAGCAGTACCCCAATTTTATGAGCCCACTACTAGACGTACTTGATGTGCGAAGGTGCAACATTGGGAATGGCAATTTAATTGATATTCATGAGGGGTCTTTCTACCATTCAAACATGCATAGAAAGTAAGAAGCATAACAATCACAAATAAACATATGTTGTGAAATAGTATGGCTCCTTCATGGCAGTTCTTCCAGGTCGGCTCAAACTCCGATGACCATCTGGGAACTCCATCTTGTTTGTCACGCCGGGATGCCAAGCTACCAACCCGATCTCTATAATCCAACTACTACAACTAGTAATGAATTTTACATAGAGTCACAAGTCGACACGCATGTCGTTATACATTATAATGACAACACTTTGGCTCCTGCCGGCTGACAAACATGACACGCAGGCCATGTATAAATTACACACATGCATCACATACACATGAGCCATACTATTCATATCAAACTTGCAAAACAAAGTTACTCGCATTCTACCGGTTTGAGTGATCGTGTACGAAATACAAGGCGCTACGCACACGGCGGTCCCGATCATCAGAGAACATAGCCACATCGATCCCCATGTGCAGTTGATCTCATCAACCGTGCACACAGCCAATCTCATCAACAACAACAGATCTCATCTATCGCCTCCACATATCTAATATGCATACGATCCGAATTCAAATCCTATAGCAGAGGCTCTGATACCATTGTTGAGTTCTACGTAGGGTGCGTCGACTACAAATTAAAATTTTCCTACGCGCAAAACAACCAAGAACATGCTACGGGAGATGGATCACAATTTGTTACCACTAGACACGCAGTGCCGTGAAACGGAAGAAGAGTTGGTGCAACGCGTCCGCGTGGATCGTCTCCTCCTTGTCCGATTTCCCTTGAACAGCCGGTTGCCGGATCCCACGTACAAGTTTGCTGGAGCGGCGCAGGTGCACCGCCTCTAATGGTATTCGCGCGTGTAGGAGGAACATTGTGCGACGGACTGCTAGGTCCGATCACACAACCAGCGGCAAGTGGAGGTGTCTATTCGCAACACATGCAAACCCTACTAACAGCGCCGAAGCGATCAATCGCATGAGTGTGCGACACATCCACTTTATATAGGCGTCCATCATGGGCTCAACACTTGGGCCTCGCACGGACCCTAAAACCCATAAGTCTACTCGGCTACAATCCGAATACAGCTCGGATCACATCTGACCAGTGTCCTCGGATCCAACCTCGTAGGTTCCTTCCCTTAAGCGCACGACCCCCTTAGGTTCAAGCCGGCTTGGTCGCAGTTCGGATCACCTCCGAACTGCATGGTTGGTAGCGGCCCCTAGCAAGGCATGTCGAACACCAAGCAGACTATGAAGTTGGTTAGGCGAACCTGTACATCATACTTCCATTCCTTTTGCCACACGATATATGTTGTCGGGCTCAAGGCGAGTCTTTCATCCTTGTGCTAGCCCGACCTCTTTCTCGTTCCAGTGATGCCGACCACAAACCAGATTGTCTCATAATCCTTGTCACATGGCCATGCTTATCCTGGTCGGATCACACAAGGGGCCCAGAGTATATCTCTCCTGATCGGAGGGGCAAATCCCATCTTGATCGACCATGTCTCGCAGCATGGGTCTGGGCAAGCCCGAAACCTACCTTTGTTACTACCGAGTCATGGAGTAGCATTTGGTTGGCCCAAAGCAAGTCTATCACCATCTCGAGTACATGCGCCAGCTGAGGTCTTAGGACATAGAACGTATGTTGTACTAGAGACTTACAGATGATATATCGCTGCGTCTCATAGTTGGGTCTGTCCAACTCGGACCTTATCTCGACTCGGATCCGACTACGTCGAATCCAACCAGATCCTTCCAAGTCCATATTATCTGGTTAGCATCCAATGACCCATGGCTAGTGAGACCAAGTCATCGACCATGTTATATGCTAGTCTAGTTGGATGCGCGTCCGCACAACCCTTTCAACTAGGGACCTTTTAGGACACTCATCATACAATGCATAGTCCCACAAACAAGTCACGTACTTGCTGATACACATCATTGATAATGTACAAGGACTATCTTTATTCATAAACACATAGGAAATATCATCATACATGATTGCCTCTAGGGCATATCTCCAACAGAAAACACGACGGGAAAAGAGAGGAATCACTCAAATCAACAAGAAACAATCACAGATGTGCTAGATCCTCGAAACACAAAGAGAGATACAAGATCCACGATCGACAAAGGGGGATACAAAGGTAACCGGTTCTTCTCCGTGAGGAGGTCTTGAGGGGTCTTTCGATGAAGGGGTCTTGGATCCAAGGTGGATCTTCTCCGAAGAGGTAACAATCCCTCGCAATGGAGTAGATCCGGATGGATGAGCGAAGCTCTATCTCACATATGAGCTAACACAACGCCGACCCTAACCAGGAGGAGGTGGAGGAGTATATATATTCTAGGGCCACGAAGGGGTAAGTGGGGGATACATGGGCTTCGGCCTGAAACTGTGCGCAGGCAGGTACCAGACGTCTGCCAGGGACCGGTCATCCGGTGGCTCGTGGGCTTCCGGACATCGGGTAGTCGCCGGACTTTCGCTCACTTTGGCTTGGTTGAGGTGGCACCAGACGTCCGGTAGCTGGCGGTCATCCGGTGTCGTCGGTCTTCCGCTGATTTGGCTCGGGTGTAGATGTGCCGGTCGTCCGGTGGGGGCCGGACGTCCGCTCGCTGGGAGGTGTGGCCGGTCGTCTGTTGGAGGCCGGACGTCCGCTCGCTGGAGCTTCATTGGTAGCTCTTCCTCTTGTTCCTTGCGCTTGGTGTCCTCGCCTTCTCGTCCAATGCTCCTAGCTGTTCCATGGTCTCCCTCTTGGTTCCTGGTCATGCATAGCATATAGATTCACGTTGATAATATGGTGGAACCTAACGAGTACGCATAGCAGTTTTCAAAGCAGCCCAAGTAGCCGGAATAGGATATAATCTACAATGCTCAGACCACCAAACACATGCAAAACTAGTGAAAGCACAAACAGCAGCAGGAACATGTCTCTCCTCGGGATATTGTAAACATGTAAATCGTTGTTCAGTTTCTAACTCCCAAGTAAGATATATATCAGGAACATATCTACCCTCAAATGGTGGAATATTCAATTTTAGTTTAGGGAGATGGTCATGATCTCGTACCTGAGGGTGAGCCCTACCATTGCCATTATTTGCATGTGGACGACCTGGTGGTTGCTGTGCTGTTGGTGGCACGTAGTTCTGATTTTGATCAACCTCATCCTCATAATCTCCCACATAAGCATCCTCCTCCACATCAGCAGTAGGAGCCACAGAAGTATCAACAGCAGCACCAGCAGTTTGGCCCGACTGAAGAGGGACACGGCTCGCTCGGCGGAGGGCTGTTTCCCGACGTGGAGGTAGTCGGTGTTGTTGCTGTTGTTGCAGAGGTGCGGCAGGAGCAGCCGGTGGTGGTGGTGGAAAACGCGACAGCAATTCAGCAAACTTGTTATCGAGCTTTGTTTCAAACGTCTTCTCCATGCCATCTATCTTCTCCATGGCCTCTTCAAATCTGTTTATCACATCTTGCACCTGTCCATTCATCATTTGCTGAAACGTATCATGAAGCTCCTTGTTCGTCAAGTTCTCCCAGTCAGTCTCGTCGGCTTGTGATCCTGGCATGGTTAGCAGCAATAGAAACACACAAGAATATGATCCTACAGACTACTAACAAGTGGTGGTGGTGGCGGGTGGTCACAAATCCGTCAAGCAAATCTCAAATTCTTACCAGTTCTTACCCAGCAGCAGGCGGTGATCGGCAACCGTTGTAGTCAAAAACTCTCAAAAGCTTGGATAGAGCGATTGCCAGGGAGAGTCAAACGCACGACGTAGATGTATGTGGAGCTGGGAAGGCTTATAGTATGGTAGCAAAAAGGGTCAGCAATAATCAATTCAGAGATGCAAAGTTGAATAAACGCTCAACGACGGTACTGTGCTGGTCCTAGGCTAGACCGTGCTAGAGACGCGAGCCTAGAACACTAACAAAATCACAGCGCTGCACGTAAATAAGGGAAAAGCACATTCTAGAATTTTTTTTCGCTCTTTTTTTGCGCTCCTTTTTTTTGCGCTCCTCTTTTTTTTGTGAAAAATCACTATAATGGCGAGTGTCTCAAAACTCTTCCCTCGTCAAACTAATAGGATGGGCACGAAATTTTTTTTTTCACTTTTTTTCGGAAATCAGGGCAGCGACGACGAAGAAGTGCGACAAAAAATCACTATGATGGCACGTGGCTCAAAAGACTCAGAAAAGCCTAAAAATTGGATAGGGAAAAAATTTTGCCCGTGAAAAATTTGGCCTAAAAACTGCCCGGGGGTCTCCAGACTCTTTTTTTTTCCGAGACCTATGCAGGCAAGGAAACACGACTCGGAATTTAGATTGATCTCAGGAACAAACCGAATATGAGAAGAACTCGGATTGGTGGTGGATATATGGTTGTGGTATATGGCAGCGGTGGTGGTATATGGTAGCGGTGGTGGTATATGGATAGAGATTGGTGGTGGTATATGGATACGGATTGGTAGTGGTATATGGGTATGGATTCAGAGCGGTGGCGGATAAGCAAAAGTGGTAGATGGGCGATGATGATGGTGCGGCGGCGGCGTGACAACTTATGACCAGAACTCGAAACTCTAAAAGACTAGACTCTAAGACCAGCAACTTGACACGACGATGCAACCACAAATTCAACAAAGCAAAAACCCTAAAAAGATTATGCAAAGGCTCAGATTGGTTCGGATATGATGAACTAACCCTAATTTTTTTGTGTGGCTTTTCTTTCGTGGACTGTAGGTATGAAGAACAGACTCGATCTAATCTACGAAAAACTGTAAAAATCTCACCGAGCAACCTGGGAATCTGATACCACTTGATAGAGGCTAAGGTGTCCCGATGTTTCGATGAGATGGTGGCTATTGTTTTCTGTGGGAGTCGACCTTGACGATCCGACTACGAACGTGCGAGACGCCGGGCCTTAGCAATCGCTAAACCAACTTCCGAGGGTTATTGACCACGCCGGAGCACGATCAACCTGACCACGAGGGTCTGTTTCCTGCGAGCAAACGAAGAACAAGCAAGAAACTGAGATTGCAATCGGGATATTGCGAATATAAGATGAAAGCTTTATTGATCAAGGTGGGGTTCTGTGACGTCTTGGTCTGGTCGTTGGACACAAACGAAGTACGCGAAGTTGCAGCTATGGCGAACTTTTAATCTAAACAAAACCCAAAGTCTAAACGACGCCCTAAGGGCTGTATATATGGAGGAAGAGGGGGGAATTTTGTGGCCCTTGAGGGTGGGGTCCGAAACCAACCCTAACTCTTGTTTCCCCACACATACGGACTCTAAAAATAGCCTATACTTAAGTATTTCGAAATTACATGGGCCTGGCCCATTAATAAGGTGACGCAGCACCTAGAATAGCCTATGGACGAATATTATGAAGTGGCATCTTGTATATTTCGTCCAAGGCTTCATGCACTCCTTATGGCGGCTTCAAAGTCCTGAAATCATCACTTGTAACTCCGTTCTTGATCCCCTTGCGCATGCCATCAACTCCATGCGTGTTCTTGCTCCAATGTTCATCCTTCTCCAAGCTAGGCCCTTCATTTGTAAGCAAAACAAATGTATCCAATTTAGGCAGCATCATAATCTCATGAACATTAGAATCATTACCAAGAAACGAAAGTACCTGGTAATTTAATTGGCGTGCGCGAGCTCTAGTAATTGGTCCAGTATATGTAACAGTAGGGGCTGTGGGTGTAACAATGGTATTGATGTCCTCATGTCCTCATCAGCAAGACTAGGATCACAAAACCAAGAGGGTCCTCTTTCCTTGCCATTCACTTTCTTGTAGACTTGATTTTCTTGTGCCATGAATCCATCCTTGTGCAATTCTTCCTTCAGACCCTCATCATCCGAGTCATACCCGCACACACGACTATAAGGGAGGTTACAATCCATGTCTTGTTGGTACACAATGACATCCAATCACCAATGGGATGGTAATGAATCTCTTCTTGTTCCACGTAAGCATGCATCATCTTGAGAAATAGCATGATCATCAACAGTAGCAATAGCATCATCATCCACATGAGCAATAGGATCACCTCAAACTATTATGGCTCTAACATTGATCTTCTCTTCATTTGGTTGGCTACTTGGCGATTGGCTAGAAGAATTATCGACATACACCTCGAGACTACCATCATGTATTGGGGATGACACATTTCGGTTCAAGTTGAGTTGTAGGCAAGGAACTTCAACCTTTGTGGCAAATAATTCAAATGACTTGTCATGTGATCCTTCAAATTTATTCTTCTATACATTCCAATGCAAAATCAGAGGTGATGGGCATACTCTTTAATCGTGACTTTACTCGCACTCCAACATCATACCTCCCAATAAGCTTCACCTCATCACTTGTGTTAATCCAATGTAACACGCTTCTCACTTTCACTACAACATCATCATAGCTTGGGCTTGTGTCAAAAACCCTGGCCTCCTCCCCTTCATCGGCATTTGCATTAAAAAATGTCGCCTTGTCCAAGTAATGCAAATTAAAAAGTCTATCCATCTAAGAACAATGAAAAAAAATCAAGTCATCCATGGCTCGGCCAATTCATATGGATGAACTATCCACAATATGCATAGATTCAAGCAATGAAATTGTATGCATTGCATCCAAACAACCAGACAAAAATGGTCAAATACATCCATAGCCTTAACCCTAACCCTTCCCAAACAAAGCCAGTAACCATTGCACAAGATCTTGCTACCCACAACAATGCTAGGCACACAATACATAGGCAAGCACAAATATAGCCATAAATGCATAATAAACACATCATAAATGCACAACAAGAGCAATAACTAGGGTTTCTCACAATGTGAGCAATGTAACATAAATACATGATTCCAACCAACCAAAAGAAGGGGGAGTGGGAGAGGTACCTTGGGTGATGCAAATGCTCCGGATCCACTAGACAAATCTCTAGCAATGGAGAGAGATTTAGTGGGTGCTTTGCTGGGGGAGAGAGAGGGGGAAATACGGTGATCTCAAGAGGAAGAAGGAGATTGGGGATGAATGGGTGGGTGGGCCCCACCAACACCTTATCCACCACACAATCCTGCCACGAGGGTTCTTGGCGGGAGGCTCGAGCTCTCAACCACCGAGAACCCTGGCGGTAGGGTCCTTTGCCATGTATGCACACACAAATGGCCGTCAGAGGCCTTCCGTCAGCCTAACGCCAATGGATACAGTAGTAGCTTGTTTAACCCTACTGTCGGGTTGGATGGCGGTAGCAAAAACGGTCAGATCCTGAAATACTTTTGGATGGGGGTTAGATCTGGCTAAACATTGCCCAAAAGGTCAAAACACCAAATTTGGCCCACGGTGTTGCACCTTGTCTGCATTTGGATTTTGGAGAGGGGGATGGGCTGCCCGATGCATGTGCGTGTGGGGCCTTGCTGACTGATGGATCGTGCGCGCCTCACCTTCATCTGCAGTTGGAGAGAGAGATGGACTGGGAAAATTGTTGGGGAACGTAGTAATTTCAAAAAAATTCCTACGCACACGCAAGATCATGGTGATGCATAGCAACGAGAGAGGAGAGTGTTGTCTACGTACCCTGTAGACCGGCAACGGAAGCGTTGACACAACGTAGAGGAAGTAGTCGCACGTCTTCCTGATCCGACCGATCCAAGTACCGAACGTACGGCACCTCCGAGTTTTGCACACGTTCAACTTGGTGACGTCCCTCGAGCTCCGATCCAGCAAAGTGTTGAGGGAGAGTTTCGTCAGCACAATGGCGTGATGACGGTGATGATGTTCTACTGACGCAGGGCTTCGCCTAAGCACCGCTACTATATTACCGAGGTGGAATATGGTGGAAGGGGGCACCGCACACGGCTAAGGAACGATCAGGAAGATCAACTTGTGTCTATGGGGTGCCCTTGGCCACGTATATAAATGAGTGGAGGAGGGGAGGGGCCGTCCCTCTCTATGGCGCGCCCTAGGGGAGTCCTACTCCCACCGGGAGTAGGATTCCCCTTTTTCTAGTAGAACTAGGATCCCTTCCAAGTAGTAGGAGTAGGAGAGAAGGAAAGGGAAGGGAAAAGGAGAAGGAAGGAAGGGGGCGCCCCCCTCCCTAGTCCAATTCGGACCAGCCCATGGGGAGGGGTGCGACCACCCTTTGAGGCCTTTCTCTCCTTTCCCATATGGCCCATTAAGGCCCAATACGAATTCCCGTAATTCCCCGATACTCCCGAAAATACCCGAATCACTCGGAACCTTTCCGATGTCCGAATATAGTCGTCCAATATATCGATCTTTACGTCTTGATCATTTCGAGACTCCTCGTCATGTCCCCGATCTCATCCGGGACTCCGAACTCCTTCGGTACATCAAAACACATAAACTCGTAATATAACCGTCATCGAACTTTTAAGCGTGCGGACCCTACGGGTTTGAGAACTATGTAGACATGACCAAGACACGTCTCCGGTCAATAACCAATAGCGGAACCTGGATGCTCTTATTGGCTCCTACATATTCTACGAAGATCTTTATCGGTCAAACCGCATAACAATATATGTTGTTCCCTTTGTCATCGGTATGTTACTTTCCCGAGATTCGATCCTCGGTATCTCAATACCTAGTTCAATCTCGTTACCGGCAAGTCTCTTTACTCGTTCCGTAATACATCATCCCGCAACTAACTTATTAGTTGCAATGCTTGCAAGGCTTTAGTGATGTGCATTACCGAGAGGGCCTAGAGATACCTTTCCGACAATCAAAGTGACAAATCCTAATCTCAAAATACGCCAATCCAACAAGTACCTTCGTAGACACCTATAGAGCACCTTTATAATCACCCAGTTACGTTGTGACGTTTGGTAGCACACAAAGTGTTCCTCTGGTAAACGGGAGTTGCATAATCTCATAGTCATAGGAACATGTATAAGTCATGAAGAAAGCAATAGCAACAAACTAAACGATCAAGTGCTATGCTAACGGAATGGGTCAAGTCAATCACATCATTCTCCTAATGATGTGATCCCGTTAATCAAATGACAACTCATGTCTATGGTTAGGAAACATAACCATCTTTGATCAACGAGCTAGTCAAGTAGAGGCATACTAGTGACACTCTGTTTGTCTATGTATTCACACATGTATTATGTTTCCGGTTAATACAATTCTAGCATGAATAATAAACATTTATCATGATATAAGGAAATAAATAATAACTTTATTATTGCCTCTAGGGCATATTTCCTTCAGTCTCCCACTTGCACTAGAGTCAATAATCTAGTTCACATCGCCGTGTGATTTAATACCAATAGTTCACATCACCATGTGATTAACACCCATAGTTCACATCGACATGTGACCAACACCCAAAGGGTTTACTAGAGTCAATAATCTAGTTCACATCGCTATGTGATTAACACCCAAAGAGTACTGAGGTGTGATCATGTTTTGCTTGTGAGAGAAGTTTAGTCAACGGGTCTGGCACATTCAGATCCGTAAGTATTTTGCAAATTTCTATGTCAACAATGCTCTGCACAGAGCTACTCTAGCTAATTGCTCCCACTTTCAATATGTATCCATATTGAGATTTAGAGTCATCTGGATCAGTGTCAAAATTTGCATCGACGTAACCCTTTACGACGAACCTTTTGTCACTTCCATAATCGAGAAACATATCCTTATTCCACTAAGGATAATTTTGACCAATGTCCAGTGATCTACTCCTAGATCACTATTATAATCCTTTGCCAAAGTCAGGGCAGGGTATACAATAGGTCTGGTACACAGCATGGCATACTTTATAGAACCTATGGCTGAGGCATAGGGAATGACTTTCATTCTCTCTCTATCTTCTGCCGTGGCCGGGTTTTGAGTTTTACTCAACTTCACACCTTGTAACACAGGCAAGAACTCTTTCTTTGACTGTTCCATTTTGAACTACTTCAAAATCTTGTCAAGGTATGTACTCATTGAAAAAACTTATCAAGCGTCTTGATCTATCTCTATAGATCTTGATGCTCAATATGTAAGCAGCTTCACCGAGGTCTTTCTTTGAAAAAATTCCTTTCAAACATTCCTTTATGCTTTGCAGAATAATTCTACATCATTTCCGATCAATAATATGTCATACATATACTTATCAGAAATGCTGTAGTGCTCCCACTCACTTTCTTGTAAATACAGGCCTCACCGCAAGTCTGTATAAAACTATATGCTTTGATCAACTTATCAAAGCGTATATTCCAACTCCGAGATGCTTGCACCAGTCCATAGATGGATCGCTGGAGCTTGCATATTTTGTTAGTACCTTTAGGATCGACAAAACCTTCTGGTTGCATCATATACAACTCTTCTTTAATAAATCCTATTAAGGAATGCAGTTTTGTTTATCCATTTGCCAGATTTCATAAAATGTGGCAATAGCTAACATGATTCGGACAGACTTAAGCATAGATACGAGTGAGAAATTCTCATCGTGGTCAACACCTTGAACTTGTCAAAAAACCTTTTTGCCATAATTCTAGCTTTGTAGATAGTAACACTACTATCAGCGTCCGTCTTCCTCTTGAAGATCCATTTAATCTCAATGGCTCGCCGATCATTGGGCAAGTCAATCAAAGCCCATACTTTGTTCTCATACATGGATCTCATCTCAGATTTCATGGCCTCAAGCCATTTCGCGGAATCTGAGCTCATCATCGCTTCCTCATAGTTTGTAGGCTCGTCATGGTCAAGTAATATGACCTCCAGAATAGGATTACCGTACCACTCTGGTGCAGATCTCACTCTGGTTTACCTATGAGGTTCGGTAGTAACTTGATCTGAAGTTACATGATCATCATCATTAGCTTCCTCACTAATTGGTGTAGTAGTCACAGGAGCATATTTCTGTGATGAACTACTTTCCAATAAGGGAGCAGGTACAGTTACCTCATCAAGTTCTACTTTCTTCCCACTCACTTCTTTTGAGAGAAACTCCTTCTCTAGAAAGGATCCATTCTCAGCAATGAATATCTTGCCTTCGGATCTATGATAGAAGGTGTACCCAACATTTTCTTTTGGGTATCCTATGAAGACGCACTTCTCCGATTTGGGTTTGAGCTTATCAGGTTGAAACTTTTTCACATAAGCATTGCAACCTCAAATTTTAAGAAACGTCAGCTTAGGTTTCTTGCCAGACCATAGTTCATACGGTGTCGTCTCAATGGATTTAAATGGTGCCCTATTTAACGTGAATGGAGCTGTCTCTAATGCATAACCCCAAAATGATAGTGGTAGATTGGTAAGAGACATCATAGATCGCACCATATCTAATAAAGTACGGTTATGACGTTCGGACACACCATTACACTGTGGTGTTCCAGGTGGCGTGAGTAGTGAAACTATTTCATATTGTTTTTAACTGAAGGCCAAACTCGTAACTCAAATATTTTACTTCTGCGATCATATCGTCGAAACTTTTATTTTTGTTACAATGATTCTCCACTTCACTCTGAATTTTTTTGAACTTTTCAAATGTTTCAGACTTGTGTTTCATCAAGTAGATATACTCATATCTGCTCAAATCATCTGTGAAGATCAGAAAATAATGATACCTGCCGCAAGCCTCAATATTCATCGGACCACATACATCAGTATGTATGATTTCCAACAAATCTGTTGCCCGCTCCATTGTTCCGAGAACGGAGTCTTAGTCATCTTGCCCATGAGGTATGGTTCGCAAGCATCAACTGATTCATAATCAAGTGATTCCAAAAGCCCATCAGTATGGATTTTTTTCATGCGCTTTACACCAATATGACCTAAACGGCAGTGCCACAAATAAGTTGCACTTATCATTATTAACTTTGCATCTTTTGGTTTCAATATTATGAATATGTGTATCACTACGATCGAGATCCAACGAACCATTTTCATTGGGTGTGTAACCATATAAGGTTTTATTCATGTAAACAGAACAACAATTTATTCTCTTACTTAAATGAATAATCGTATTGCAATAAACATGATCAAATCATATTCATGCTCAACGCAAACACCAAATAACACCTATTTAGGTTCAACAAAAATCCCAAAAGTATAGGGAAGAGTTTTGAGACACTCGCCATTATAGTAATTTTCGCAAAAAAAAGAGGAGCGCAAAAAAAAAGAGGAGCGCAAAAAAAAGCGAAAAAAAAAGTTCCAGAGTGTGCTTTTCCCTTATTTACGTGCAGCGCCGTGATTTTGTTAGTGTTCTAGGCTCGCGTCTCTAGCACGGTCTAGCCTAGGACCAGCACAGTACCGTCATTGAGCGTTTATTCAACTTTGCATCTCTGAATTGATTATTGCTGACCCTTTTTGCTACCATACTATAAGCCTTCCCAGCTCCACATACATCTACGTCGTGCGTTTGACTCTCCCTGGCAATCGCTCTATCCAAGCTTTTGAGAGTTTTTGACTACAACGGTTGCCGATCACCGCCTGCTGCTGGGTAAGAACTGGTAAGAATTTGAGATTTGCTTGACGGATTTGTGACACCCGCTACCACCACCTCTTGTTAGTATTCTGTAGGATCATATTCTTGTGTGTTTTCTATTGTTGCTAACCATGGCAGGATCACAAGCCGACGAGACTGACTGGGAGAACATGACGAATCAGGAGTTGCATGATAAATTTCAGCAAATGATGAATGGACAGGTGCAGGATGTGCTAAACAGATTTGAAGAGGCCATGGAGAAGATAGATGACATGGAGAAGACGTTCGAAACAAAGCTCGATAACAGGTTTAATGAATTGCTCGCGCGTCTTCCACCACCACCACCGGTTGCACCTAACGCACCTCTACAACAACAACAACGACGACTACCTACACATCGTGAAACAGCCCTCCGCCGAGCGAGCCGTCTCCCTCTTGCACCTGGCCAAACTGTTGGTGCTGCTGTTGCTACTTCTGTGGCTCTTGCTGCTGATGCGGAGGAGGATGATTTTGCTGGCGATTACGAGGATGAGGTTGATCAAAATCAGAACTACGTGCCACCACCAGCACAACAACCATCAGGTCGTCCACATGCAAATAATGGCAATGGTAGGGCTCACCCTCAGGTACGAGATCATGACCATCTCCCTAAACTAAAATTGAATATTCCACCATTTGAGGGTAGATATGTTCCTGATATATATCTTACTTGGGAGTTAGAAACTGAACAACGATTTACATGTTTACAATATCAGGTCGTCCACATGCAAATAATGGCAATGGTAGGGCTCACCCTCAGGTACGAGATCATGACCATCTCCCTAAACTAAAATTGAATATTCCACCATTTGAGGGTAGATATGTTCCTGATATATATCTTACTTGGGAGTTAGAAACTGAACAACGATTTACATGTTTACAATATCCCGAGGAGAGACGTGTTCCTGCTGCTGTTTGTGCATTCACTAGTTTTGCATGTGTTTGGTGGTCTGAGCATTGTAGATTATATCCCATTCCTGCTACTTGGGCTGCTTTGAAAACTGCTATGCGTACTCATTGGGTTCCACCATATTATCAACGTGAATTACTTCAAAAATTGCAGCGCTTAAGACAGGGAAAAAATTCTGTAGAAGAATATTATCAGGAATTACAAACTGGCATGATTAGATGTGGTATTGTTGAGGAGAATGAAGCTATGCTTGCACATTTATGGGTGGATTAAATAGAGAGATTCAGACGATTCTAGAGTATAAGGAGTATACTAATATCACTCGTTTATTCCATCTTGCTTGTAAAGCTGAACGTGAAGTGCAGGATCGACAGGCATTGGCGCGGACTAACTTTTCTACAGGTCGACCTTCTTCATGGACACCACGTGCATCATCTACTTCCACACGTTCTGCTACACCGGCGCCTCCGTCGGCTGCCACCTCCAACCGTGATACAATAAAGCAGGCACACTCACCACTATCTGCCAAGAGCACACCTTCTCGGCCTGCAAAGAGCTCTGCTTCATCCATGGCATCAACAGGGCAAACACATGATATTATTTGTCGACGTTGCAAGGGTGGAGGTCATTATGCGCGAGAATGCCCATCTAAGCGTGTGATGATTGTTACTGAGGATGGTGGGTATGAGTCCGCTAGTGACTATGATGAGGAGACTTTGGCTCTTATTACACGTGACGAACACGGTGGAGATGATTCTGATCATGAGACGCAATACATGGCTCTTGAAGATGCTGACAGGTATGAATGTTTAGTTGCTCAACGTGTTTTGAGTGTGCAGGTTACACAAGCTGAGCAAAATCAGAGGCATAATTTGTTCCATACAAAGGGAGTTGTGAAGGAACGTTCTGTTCGCGTGATCATAGATGGAGGGAGCTGCAACAACTTGGCTAGCATCGATATGGTGGAGAAGCTATCTCTCACCACAAGACCACATCCACATCCTTACTACATCCAATGGTTCAACAACAGCGGCAAGGTTAAGGTAACACGTACTGTTCGTGTGCATTTTAGTATCTCTACATATGCTGATTATGTTGATTGTGATGTGGTACCTATGCAAGCATGTTCCTTATTACTTGGTAGACCATGGCAATTTGATAAAAATTCTATTCACCATGGTGGAAACAATCAGTATACTCTTGTTCATAAGGATAAAAATATTACTTTGCTTCCTATGACTCCTGATTCCATTTTGAAAGATGATATTAATAGAGCTAATAAAGCAAAACAGGAGAAAACTAAGAGTGAAAATCAGATTGTGGCAAAAGAATTTGAGCAACAAATGCAGCCTAATAATAAAAACAATCTAGTGTTGCTTCTGAAATTAAATTGAAAAGTGCATGTTTACTTGCCACCAAATCTGATATTGATGATCTAGATTTTAGCAAATCTGTTTGCTATGCTTTTGTGTGCAAAGATGCATTATTTTCATTCGAGGACGTGCCTTCCTCTTTGCCCCCTGCTGTCACTAACATTTTGCAGGAGTTCGCTGACGTCTTTCCACAAGACGTGCCACCGGGATTACCACCTATTCGAGGGATTGAGCATCAAATTGACTTAATTCCCGGTGCTTCGCGACCCAACCGTGCACCATACCGTACCAATCCAGAGGAGACGAAGGAGATTATGCGTCAAGTACAAGAACTGCTCGACAAAGGTTATATACGCGAATCCCTTAGTCCTTGTGCTGTTCCTATCATTTTAGTGCCGAAAAAGGATGGTACGTCGCGTATGTGCGTTGATTGTAGAGGCATTAATAATATTACTATTCGTTATCGTCATCCTATTCCTAGGCTAGATGATATGCTTGATGAATTGAGTGGCTCTACAATATTCTCCAAAGTTGATTTGCGTAGTGGTTATCATCAAATTCGTATGAAATTGGGAGATGAATGGAAAACAGCATTTAAAACTAAGTTTGGATTATATGAGTGGTTAGTCATGCCTTTTGGGTTAACTAATGCACCTAGTACTTTCATGAGGTTAATGAACGAAGTTTTACGTGCTTTCATTGGACGATTTGTGGTAGTTTACTTTGATGACATATTGATTTATAGCAAATCTTTGGAGGAACATTTGGAACATTTACGTGCTGTTTTTATTGCTCTACGTGATGCACGTTTGTTTGGTAACCTTGGCAAGTGCACCTTTTGCACCGACCGAGTATCTTTTCTTGGCTATGTTGTTACTCCACAGGGAATTGAAGTTGATAAAGCCAAGATTGAAGCTATTGAGAGTTGGCCGCAGCCCAAAACGGTCACTCAAGTGAGGAGTTTCCTTGGCCTCTGGTTTCTATAGGCGTTTTGTGAGAGATTTCAGCACCATTGCTGCACCTCTCAACGAGCTTACAAAGAAGGATGTGCCTTTTGTTTGGGGTACCGCACAGGAAGAAGCCTTCACGGTATTGAAAGATAAGTTGACACATGCTCCTTTACTCCAACTTCCTAATTTCAATAAGACTTTTGAGCTTGAATGTGATGCTAGTGGAATTGGATTAGGAGGTGTGTTATTACAAGATGGAAAACCTGTTGCATACTTTTCTGAAAAATTGAGTGGGCCTAGTCTGAACTATTCTACTTATGATAAAGAATTATATGCTCTTGTTCGGACCTTAGAAACATGGAAACATTATTTATGGCCCAAGGAATTTGTTGTACATTCTGATCATGAATCTTTGAAACACATTAAAAGTCAAGCAAAACTGAACCGTAGACATGCTAAATGGGTTGAATTCATTGAGACTTTCCCTTATGTCATTAAACACAAGAAGGGTAAAGAAAATGTTATTGCTGATGCCTTGTCTCGTCGTTATACTATGCTTTCACAACTTGACTTTAAAATATTTGGTTTGGAGACCATCAAAGATCAATATGTTCATGATGCTGAATTTAAAGATGTATTGCAGAATTGTAAGGAAGGGAGAACTTGGAACAAGTTCGTTCTTAACGACGGATTTGTGTTTCGTGCTAACAAGCTATGCATTCCAGCTAGCTCCATTCGTCTTTTGTTGTTGCAGGAGGCGCATGGAGGAGGATTAATGGGACACTTTGGCGTCAAGAAGACGGAGGATATACTTGCTACACATTTCTTTTGGCCAAAGATGAGACGGGATGTTGAGCGTTTTGTTGCTCGCTGCACTACATGTCAAAGAGCTAAGTCACGACTCAATCCTCATGGTTTATATATGCCTTTGCCAGTACCTAGTGTTCCTTGGGAGGATATATCTATGGACTTTGTTTTAGGTTTACCTCGAACAAAGAAGGGGAGGGATAGCATATTTGTTGTCGTGGATAGGTTCTCGAAAATGGCACACTTTATACCATGTCATAAAAGCGATGATGCTGTTAATGTTGCTGATTTGTTCTTTCGTGAAATTATTCGCTTACATGGTGTGCCAAATACTATTGTTTCAGATCGTGATACTAAATTTCTTAGCCACTTTTGGAGATGTTTATGGGCTAAGTTGGGGACTAAGCTGCTTTTTAGTACTACTTGTCACCCCCAAACTGATGGACAAACTGAAGTAGTCAATAGAACATTGTCTACTATGCTTAGGGCTGTTTTGAAGAATAACAAGAAAATGTGGGAAGAATGCTTGCCTCATATTGAATTTGCTTATAATCGTTAATTGCATTCTACTACTAAGATGTGCCCTTTTGAAATTGTGTATGGTTTCCTACCTCGTGCACCTATTGATTTGTTGCCTCTTCCATCTTCGGAGAAGGTTAATTTTGATGCTAAAGAACGTTCTGAATTGATTTTAAAAATGCATGAGTTAACTAAGGAAAACATTGAGCGTATGAATGCTAAATATAAACTTGCTGGAGATAAGGGTAGAAAACATGTTGTGTTTGCACCTGGAGATCTTGTTTGGTTACATTTGGGTAAAGATAGATTTCCTAATCTGCGCAAATCAAAGCTAATGCCACGTGCTGATGGTCCTTTTAAGGTTTTAGAGAAAATAAATGATAATGCATATAAACTTGAGCTACCTGCAGATTTTGGGGTTAGTCCCACTTTTAACCATTGCAGATTTGAAGCCTTAGTTGGGTGAGGAAGATGAGCTTCCGTCGAGGACGACTTCATTTCAAGAAGGGGAGGATGATGAGGACATCAATACCATTGTTACACCCACAGCCCCTACTGTTACATATACTGGACCAATTACTAGAGCTCGCGCACGCCAATTAAATTACCAGGTACTTTCGTTTCTTGGTAATGATTCTAATGTTCATGAGATTATGATGCTGCCTAAATTGGATACATTTGTTTTGCTTACAAATGAAGGGCCTAGCTTGGAGAAGGATGAACATTGGAGCAAGAACACGCATGGAGTTGATGGCATGCGCAAGGGGATCAAGAACGGAGTTACAAGTGATGATTTCAGGACTTTGAAGCCGCCATAAGGAGTGCATGAAGCCATGGACGAAATATACAAGATGCCACTTCATAATATTCGTCCATAGGCTATTCTAGGTGCTGCGTCACCTTATTAATGGGCCAGGCCCATGTAATTTCGAAATACTTAAGTATAGGCTATTTTTAGAGTCCGTATGTGTGGGGAAACAAGAGTTAGGGTTGGTTTCGGACCCCACCCTCAAGGGCCACGAAATTCCCCTCTCTTCCTCCATATATACAGCCCTTAGGGCGTCGTTTAGACTTTGGGTTTTGTTTAGATTAAAAGTTCGCCATAGCTGCAACTTCGCGTACTTCGTTTGTGTCCAACGACCAGACCAAGACGTCACAGAACCCCACCTTGATCAATAAAGCTTTCATCTTATATTCGCAATATCCAGATTGCAATCTCAGTTTCTTGCTTGTTCTTCGTTTGCTCGCAGGAAACAGGCCCTCGTGGTCAGGTTGATCGTGCTCCGGCGTGGTCAATAACCCCTCGGAAGTTGGTTTAGCGATTGCTAAGGCGCGACGTCTCGCACGTTCGTAGTCGGATCGTCAAGGTCGACTCCCACAGAAAACGATAGCCACCATCTCATCGAAACATCGGGACACCTTTGCCTCTATCACATACTCAGGGAGAACACTTATACTTTGATAATTTAGTGAGGGATCATCTTATAATGCTACCGTCAATCAAAGCAAGATAAGATGCATAAAAGATAAACATCACATGCAATCAAAATATGTGACATGATATGGCCATCATCATCTTGAGCCTTTGATCTCCATCTCCAAAGTATCGTCATGATTTCCATCGTCACCGGCATGACACCATGATCTCCATCATCTTGATCTATATCAATGTGTCGTCACATGGTCGTCTCGCCAACTACTGCTCTTGCAACTATTGCTATCGCATAGCGATAAAGTAAAGCAATTATTTGGCGCTTGCATCTTATGCAATAAAGAGACAACCATAAGGCTTCTGCCAGTTGCCGATAACTTCAACAAAACATGATCATCTTATACAACAACTTATATCTCATCACGTCTTGACCATATCACATCACAACATGCCCTGCAAAAACAAGTTAGACGTCCTCTACTTTGTTGTTGCAAGTTTTACGTGGCTGCTACGGGCTTAGCAAGAACCGTTCTTACCTACGCATCAAAACCACAACGATAGTTTGTCAAGTTGGTGCTATTTTAACCTTCGCAAGGACCGGGCGTAGCCACACTTGGTTCAACTAAAGTTGGAGAGACACCCGCCAGCCACCTGTGTGCAAAGCACGTCGGTAGAACCTGTCTCGCGTAAGCGTACGCGTAATGTTGGTCCGGGCCGCTTCATCCAACAATACCACCGAACCAACGTATGACATGCTGGTAAGCAGTATGACTTATATCACCCACTACACACTTGTGTTCTACTCGTGCATATAACATCAACGCATAAAACCTAGGCTCGGATGCCACTGTTGGGGAACGTAGTAATTTCAAAAAATTTCCTATGCACATGCAAGATCATGGTGATGCATAGCAACGAGAGAGGAGAGTGTTGTCTACGTACCCTCGTAGACCGGCAACGGAAGCGTTGACACAACATAGAGGAAGTAGTCGTACGTCTTCCCGATCCGACCGATCCAAGTACCGAACGTACGGCACCTCTGAGTTCTGCACACGTTCAACTCGGTGACGTCCCTCGAGCTCCGATCCAGCAAAGTGTTGAGGGAGAGTTTCATCAGCACGACGGCGTGATGACGGTGATGATGTTCTACCGACGCAGGGCTTCGCCTAAGCACCGCTACGATATGACCGAGGTGGAATATGGTGGAAGAGGGCACCACACACGGCTAAGGAACGATCACGAAGATCAACTTGTGTCTATGGGGTGCCCCCTGGCCATGTATATAAAGGAGTGGAGGAGGGGAGGGGCCGTCCCTCTCTATGGCGCGCCCTAGGGGAGTCCTACTCCCACCGGGAGTAGGATTCCCCCTTTCCTAGTAGAACTAGGATCCCTTCCAAGTAGTAGGAGTAGGAGAGAAGGAAAGGGAAGGGAAAAGGAGAAGGAAGGAAGGGGGCGCCCCCCTCCCTAGTACAATTCGGACCAGCCCATGGGGCGGGGTGCGGCCACCCTTTGAGGCCTTTCTCTCCTTTCCCGTATGGCCCATTAAGGCCCAATACGAATTCCCGTAACTCCCCGGTACTCCCGAAAATATCCGAATCACTCGGAACCTTTCCGATGTCCGCATATAGTCGTCCAATATATCGATCTTTACGTCTCGACCATTTCGAGACTCCTCGTCATGTCCCCGATCTCATACGGGACTCCGAACTCCTTCGGTACATCAAAACACATAAACTCGTAATATAACCGTCATCGAACTTTTAAGCATGCGGACCCTACGGGTTCGAGAACTATGTAGACATGACCGAGATACGTCTCCGGTCAATAACCAATAGTGGAACCTGGATGCTCTTATTGGCTCCTACATATTCTACGAAGATCTTTATCGGTCAAACCGCATAACAATATACGTTGTTCCCTTTGTCATCGGTATGTTACTTGCCCGAGATTCGATCGTCGGTATCTCAATACCTAGTTCAATCTCGTTATCGGCAAGTCTCTTTACTCGTTCCGTAATACATCATCCCGCAACTAACTTATTAGTTGCAATGCTTGCAAGGCTTGAGTGATGTGCATTACCGAGAGGGCCCAGAGATACCTTTCCGACAATCGGAGTGACAAATCCTAATCTCGAAATACGCCAACCCAACAAGTACCTTCGGAGACACCTGTAGAGCACCTTTATAATCACCCAGTTACGTTGTGACGTTTGGTAGCACATAAAGTGTTTCTCTAGTAAACGGGAGTTGCATAATCTCATAGTCATAGGAACATGTATAAGTCATGAAGAAAGCAATAGCAACAAACTAAACGATCAAGTGCTATGCTAACAAAATGGGTCAAGTCAATCACATCATTCTCCTAATGATGTGATCCCGTTAATCAAATGACAACTCATGTCTATGGTTAGGAAACATAACCATCTTTGATCAACGAGCTAGTCAAGTAGAGGCATACTAGTGACACTCTGTTTGTCTATGTATTCACACATGTATTGTGTTTCCGGTTAATATAATTCTAGCATGAATAATCAAAATTTATCATGATATAAGGAAATAAATAATAACTTTGTTATTGCCTCTAGGGCATATTTCCTTCAAAAATATCTTGCCAGCCCTAGGTGCCTCCAGTTTCCCTTTCCCTCTCTCCAATCTTCACCGCCGCCGCCTCCTCCTCTCGGTTTTTAACCGCTCCGATGAAGATCACCGTGCTGCTGGTGCTTAGATTTCGGGGAAATCTTATGGTCTTCGTTGACAGGAGGAAGGGAACAGCAGCCGCGCCAGGCGGCATGCCTCGCCGTGCCGCATGGTGGCCGAGATGCGGCGGCCCCATGCTCTATTTCGATGGGCCTCCTCTGCTCAATGGTTGCCACTGGTTGAGGTTCGCCCTTCTCTGGTTCACATGTTCTTCGCCACTGCTTTGGATTTGTCGTGCTATTTTTGCTTGTTTGCCTTCGTTTCGTTCATGTGCAGTTTGGTACCATTTCCTATTGTCCTTTGGGTCAAGCCTTGGGTCCGTCCCTCCTTCGCATTGAGGTTAGTCCACTTCCTCTTGTGTTTGCCTATAGAATGCTCGATGAAATGCGTATGTGCTGCTCGATGAAATGCGTGTGTGCTGGCGCTTGTTCTATGGTTCAGCCTACTTCTCCTGTCGCTGGCGCTTCTTCTTCTCATCTGTCCTGCTGCTTACCCAACGTGCTTCTGCTTGCTGCCTCGGGTAAATAGGCCATTTTGTTGCTTCTATGACCGACGAGTGTTCATTGCATGCCTGTGTGTCGTCGTTCTCTGATCACTTGTTTTTGGTGTGTATTTCTCAGGTTGTAGGATCTCTTCTGTCACTGCATCGTTCGACTCATCAAGGTTTTCTTCTTTCCTTTCTACTAAATGTGTGCGTGTTTTACTTTCAGTATCCCCTATGTCATGTTGTCTGCCTTATCTTTTAAATATATGTATGTCATGCCGATCATTTAAATGTTCTAGATATGGTCGGGCGTTGTGTGTTGTTCATTCTCATGGTACTTATATTTCATGTATGCGTGTTAGCATGATGTGTACGCTTGTTTCCGTTGTTATATCTGTTTTGGAGGTCGTGGTTGCTCGATGCTTTTGCCGTTTCTTTCGTATCTGTGTGTGGTCGCAGAGGATGGCTTTGTTGCTGGTGTAGAACTCGAGCTCCTAGTGGAACAGTTCTGGTCCTATGGAGAAGCTTGATGAAGACGCCAAGGTGCAACTACTTTCAACCCCTCATGCTATATACCCATATATACACACATGTCTCGCACTTGATTGGTTTTGTCTCATGCACAAGGCAAGCTCCGGTGGTAAAGCTGAAACTAAAAGGATGATAATAATTACCAGGATCAAGTGACCAAAAACAAAAGGTGCTACTTTTTATGCTGTCAATCTACCTATGCAACCACCTAAGTTACTTCCTATGCTAGCAAGACCAAATAAACACGAAAATAAAAGAAGTTCTTTGGTGTACACTCACACTACTCTGAATAATTGTTGTAGAATGAAGTGGCAAGCATAGAAGAAATGCAAAGCCAGTTTCCCTCGGATCCAGTGTATTACACTGACTCTAAGGATACACAATAGTCTACTGAGGTTGGTTATTGCAATTAAAAGGTTTTACTATATATCTTACTTCTTTAGGATTGTCTTATCTTATTGCATGCTCTTAGTTACAAGTTATGTTAGTTAGTCTTGATCATTTCGTGAATTAGATCAAGTAAAAACAAACTAAATTAGTTCCTGTCGCTATGACCTTGGCTATGAACAACAGATACAGTTTGCCTCATTTCTAATGTTCCCCGTAAACACTATTGTGAATGGAACAACTTGAATTGATCACTACTTAATATGCACCGGGATTCCTTTTTTAGATATAATTTCCTACAATACATTTGTTGCTTAGAATTTCGATGGTTGCCTTCAGTTTATTGTGGCGTCTTTGCTATTCCTATTTTTTGCAGTAGCAGCCTAGCAGGCATGGTTTAACCATAGGTAGATATAATTTCCTACAATACATTTGTTGCTTAGAATTACGATGGTTGCCTTCAGTTTATTGTGGGCGTCTTTGCTATTCCTACTTTTTGCAGTAGCAGCCTAGCACGCATGGTTTAACAATAGGATTATGCTATTCTTGTGCTTTGGGTGTCAAATAAATAGGCCATTTTAGGCTATGCCTTACATTCTTTTCATACTTTGCAAATTAATAGCATCCATTTAAAGCCACATGCTACTCCACCATTGGTGAAAATCCCCTACAGAATAATGTTGGATGTCCTTCTAGAATCATTGGGCCTGCCAGAGGCTAAATATCGAACTAAAGTATGCGACGGTGGTCTGAAGTTATGAAGAACCTAATTTTTGTTCAGATATGCACGTCTTTTTGCCATCTAGAGTCTTTGCATTTAGGTTTATATTATTGATTCAGGTTTAGTTGTTTAGATCAAAACTGTAATCTTGCGTGTAGATTGGACAGACTATTTCTCACTTTGAGGACTCCATCTTGTTCATCGTAAAGTTCTTACGAGTTCCCTAAGAACTTGGCTCTGGTGTTCTTCCAAAAATGAATTGAAATTATTATGATTCATTCAAGTTACTTGGCAAAGAAAATTGTTCTGTTCATAGTGGATACACGTACTATCTGGATAGTGGATACATGTACTACTGATCATAGATTACTTTACTTATCCGTGGCAAGCATTATAATTTATTTAGCATGCGCCTGCAAATTAGCCCGATAGTTTATCAATCTGTCAATCAGATGTAGTCTAGGTTTTTCTATTATCCAAAAACACACATTATATTGCCTTTGTTTTTTTACATAAAGATGTAGATGTTGAGAAGTATATTAATTTGATTGTTGAGTCGGTCTACTATGTAACTTTGGGTTTTGTCTTTTATGGATACATTTGTAAGAAGTGACATGGCTTAATAACCCATATTAAATGTTGTGCAAAAAAACCCATATTAAATGTTGTCGTTGAATAATGAATAAAGGTGGGAGAGAAAATGAGTTTTTGAAGTCCGATGAGATTATATAGCAGATTGACTCTTTGTAGTGCTCGTTTAGATGTAGGCCAGGTTTTCTATTATCCAAAAAACACATTATACTGCCTTTGTTTTTACATCAAGGTGTAAATGTTGAGAATTATAGTATTCTTATTGTTTTTATTGTATGTGAATGCTCATAATTAAAACAACTAATACATGTTTTTATAATGAGCACACGGATTCAAAAAGATACATGTACTTTCAGCAACACGATTTTGAATGGGACATTGTGTACCAAATTAGAATGTGTATATACATCTCATTACAGACAATATAATACCGTTGTTTCATAAAAGTGGATTAGATTTATTACATATATTTTGTTTCAAATAGAACTCTATACTACCAACTTTAAATGTGTATATACATCTATTGTAGACAACAAGCCCCCATTTTCCCCAACTAAGAGAGATTAAATTTGTTGTCATATGTGCTTGCCTGTAACAAAATGAACTAAAGCATGGATTTCTTTTCATCGCTAACATGCAATCAGCAGGTCTCTGCACCATTTGGCGCAACGGGTTTCGTAGCTTGATAACCATATTTTCAATATGGCATTCTACTACAAATATTGAATAGGTCCTTGCAAAATGAAACTATTTTTATCGACAACATGGCTTTAGCGAGTCTCTGCGCCAATTGTGTGCTACTTGTGAGCTGCGTTAGGATTTCCCCGAAGAGGAGAGGATGATGCAATATAGTAGAGATAAGTATTTCCCTCAGTTAAGAACCAAGATTATCAATCCAGTAGGAGAAACACGCAACACCTTGCTAGCAGTACCTACACACAAAATAACAAATACTTGCACCCAATGCAAACAAGGGGTTGTCAATCCCTTGGTGGTTAATTGCAAGGATCAAATCTCGTAGTGATAGATAGATAAAAACACAAAATAAAATTGTAGCAAGGTATTTTTGGATTTTATTATATGAGAAAAATAGACCCCGGGGCCATAGTTTTCACTAGAGGCTTCTCTCTTGAACATAGCATACAGTGGGTAAACAAATTACTATTGGGCAATTGATAGAAAAGTGAATAATCATGATGATATCCAAGGCAATGATCATGTGTATAGGCATCATGTCCGAGACAAGTAGACCTACTTCTGTCTACATCTACTACTATTACCCCACACATCAACCGCTATCCAACATGCATCTAGAATATTAAGTTCATAAACAACAGAGTAACGCCTTAAGTAAGATGATATGATGTAGACAAAGTAAATTCAATTAATATGAATAAACCCTGCCGTTTTACCATTAATGCAATGATACAAATACGTGCCATGTCCTCTTCTGTCACTGGGATTGAGCACCGCAAGATAGAACCCATCACAAAGCACCTCTCCCATTGTTAGGTAAATCAATCTAGTTGGGCAAACCAAATAGGTAGATCGGAGAGAAATACAAAGCTATAAAAATCATGCATAAAAGAGTTTAGAGAAGACTCAAATAATATATTCATGGATAATCTGATCATAAACCCACAATTCATCGAATCCCAACAAACACACCGCAAGAAGATTACATCGAATAGATCTCCAAGAACATCGAGGAGAACATTGTATTGAAGATCAAAGAGAGAGAAGAAGCCATCTAGCTACTAGCTATGGACCCTTAGGTCTGTGGTAAACTACTCACACATCATCGGAGGGGCAACAAGGTGGTCGATTCCCCCTCTCGCAGAGTACCGGAAAAGGCCTCCAGATGGGATCTTGCAATAACAGATACTTGCGGAGGCGCAAAAAGTGTTTTGGGTGGCTCTCTGTTGGTTTCTTGGTTTTAGAGAATTTATAGAGGCAGAATTAGGTTAAACGGAGAAACGAGGGGCCCATAAGGCACCAGGGCACGCGCTGGTGGCTCGTGGCCACCCCCTTTGTCTTCTGACTTCCTGCCAAAGCTTCTAGTGCCTCTTATGTCCAGAAAAAAACCGTCAAAAAGTTTCATGGCATTTGGACTTTGTTTGGTAGTGATTTCCTAGAAAACCAAAAACAGGCAAAAACAACTGGCACTCGGCACTAAGTCAATAGGTTAGTCCCAAAAAATGATATATAATTGCGTATAAAACATCCAAGATTGATACTATAATAGCATGCAACAATAAAAAATAATAGATACGTTGGAGACGTATCTAGCATCCCCAAGCTGAATTCCTGCTTGTCCACGAGTAGGTAAATGATAAAAACAGAATTTTTGATGTGGAATGCTACCTAACATATTCATCATGCAATCTCTCTTTTGTAGCATGAATATTAAGTTCTGAATTATTCAAAGCAACAGTCTATAAATTGACATAAAAACAATAATAATAAGGCATACCAACAAACAATTATGCCTTTCAAAATATCAATGCTATAGAATGTTATCCCTACAAAATCATATAGCCTTGTCATGCTCCATCTTCTTAACACAAAGTATTTATCATGCACAACCCCGACAACAAGCCGAGCAATTGGTACACTATGGGTGGAATAGAGTATGGTGATAGAGATAATATGGAGAAGATAAAAGAAAGTCTCACATCGACAAGGCTAATCAACGAGCTATGAAGATGCCCGTCAATTAATGTCAATGCAAGGAGTAGGGATTGCCATGTAACGGATGCACTAAGACTTATAAGTGTATGAAAGTTCAAAAACAAAACTAAGTGGGTGTGCATCCAACTTGCTTTCTCATGAAGTCCTCGGGCATTTGAGGATGCCCATCATTGGAATATACAAGCCAAGTTCTATAATGAAAAATTCCCACCAGTTATATGAAAATGAAATCATAGGAGACTGATGCGGAGCATCCTATGATATCCACATGTACACTACGACTACTCCCCAAGCCCCAAGTGTCCATACGATGAGACCTCGAGCATACGCCATTGGCCTAAGGTGAACTCGCTCCTTTCCGAATCTTCCCTTTCCGCATGTAAGACATGGATGCAACTTCAAGCGAGGACCTTGTGCATACTCAGGTACATCCGAGGAGATCATGGAGAGCCCAAGAACCAAGGCCAAGTGTGCGCGGGAGAAAAGGAAGGAGAAGGAAGAAGAGGCTCCTACTACAGCAGCTGGACATTCGGCCATGTCCCGGACATCTGGCGCCAGCTGGACATCCAACCCTTGTCCCGGAAGTCTGGCATCGCCTATCTGAGAGCAGCAGAAAGGACCAGCGCAGCCCGGACATCCCGCCATCACCCCGGACATCCGGCTCCCCCCGAAGCTCCGGACATCCGTCCCCTTCGCCCAGACATCCGGCCTCACCTATCTAGAGAGCATAGGAGCGGACAAGTCTAGCCCGGACATCCGGCTCCTCGCGAGCCGCCGGACATCCGGCCCCCAGCCCGGACATCTGGCTCCCCTACGCAGCCGCGGGCCGAGAGCCCATGTAAACTCTCTCCCACTTACCCCTTCGTGGCCCTAGACTATATATACTCCCCCACCTCCTCCTAGTTAGGGTTAGCGTTGTGATAGCTCATTTGTGAGATAGAGCCTCGCTCATCCATCCGGATCTACTCCACCACGAGGGACCGACACCTCTTCGGAGAAGATCCACTTGAATTCAAGACCCCTAACGGGAAGACCTCAAGACTTCCTCACGGAGAAGAACCGGTTACCCTATGTATCGTCCCTTGTTGGATTTGGACCGTGTGATCTCTATGTGTACTCGGATCTAGCATATGTGTGACCTAATCTCATTGGTTTGAGTGATTCTCTTGTGTCTCCCCTCGTGTTTTCCCCTTGTGTTATTTGTGTTCATCATGGGATCCGCTCCTTTCGTGAAAGATCGGCCGTATAGGGTTCCACCCTACATCATCTTGGTATCATGAGCCACGTTGATCACGGGTTCGAAGCCTCCCCTCTTTGTTTTCAAGCCTTGTTTTGTTGATTTTGTCCCAAATTCGAAAATTCCCCACAAAAATAGCCCCCAATTTTTTTGTGATTTGTTAGCGTGATGATGTTTTGTTGATTTTGATCAATGGATTCGTTGTGTCTTGAGTAGATCTATATTTCCCCAATTTTCCCCACCTTCCATCCACAAAATTCATCAAATTTTGCCCCCAAAATCATCATTTTCCGTCCCCAAAATTGAGTTCCTCGAGTTCATCCTCGGGTTTGGAGCCCGGATATCCGGCCCGTAGCCCTGAACATCTGGCCTGCCAAACATCCGATGCATAGGCCTGGACATCCGGCTCCAAGAGCGCAATTCGCGCGCGGTTCTGGACATCAGGTCCCAGATTTCCTGCCCCGACCATGGATGTCCGGCCCCTGGCATTTCAGCCTTTGGTGTTTCACCGTTTTTACCATAACAAATTCATCTGGAGTCCGTTTTTGACGTTCTTTATCTCGTTTTGAAGCTATTGACATCCCCCATCCCATAAAAATACTTCCAACACCATTTGATAAATTTTTTGAAACTTTGGCATCTTTGCCTAGGGCTTCCACCATATCATCCGCATAACCACCACAACCTAACCCATTTTGTTCCCCATTCCATTGTGGTTATTTGAGTTTTGATTCAAGTCTCCTAAGGTGTTTAGGCTACTTAGGGATGGTTGCTTGTTCATCAACCACCACCATAACTTCCGCATAGGCTTGCCCACCATCCACTTCCGCCACCCCAACTTAACCCAATTTTATTTGTGTTGGGAGTTGTGTCTCCTAAGGTGTTTAGGCTACTTAGGGACCGTGCTTTCAACTCCGACACCGTGCATAGCCCATCATACCCTTCCACCTTAACCCATTTGATCGGGTTTCCACCAATACTTTCGCAACCACCACCACTTTCCCGCTACTACCATTTGACATTTGCCTTTGGAGATTTTGAGTTTGTGGTTTTTCCATTTCCTAAGGTGTTTCGGCTAATTAGGAATGGGTCGACATCGACAACACCGCCTCTCATCATCTCCATGGATGGTAACCTTGACGACATCATCATATATTCTTGCCATTGCATTGATAACCCCTAGCCTATTTTGCGTCACTTGCCTATCGAGACTAGCCATTCGAGTATTGCCGGCAACTTACTTTTGCACATTAGTGATCTACACCATCCATTGCATACATAACATATCATCTTGGTATCATCTTGGTATCATCATATCATCTCTTGTGCCACAAGTTTGTTCCTGCATATATACAATTGCTATCTTGGTTTGTGCATTTCGCATTGTGGCCATATAAAAAAAGAGAGAATAAGCTTTTAAGCAAAGAAGCTTGTAAGCAATAGCCATATCATCATACCACATTGCATAAGATTGTCATATCCAATCATCTTGCAAGGAACATCTGGAACCATATATACATAGCACATTTGGGATAGAAGTCATTGCATTTTTGTCTCCTATAGGTTGTGCACAAGTGCGTATCCGCCTATTGAGCAATCGTGCTAGCGTCTCTCTAGAGTTGTGCAACAAGAGCATTTTCTATGGATTCCACATTTTGAGCTCATTCCTTGGTTGCACGACCCCATTTATCTATCCGTGTGTGCGTTTCCGTGTGCCATTCATTGCTATTGGTCTACTTGTTTCACTTGCGAATTTGTGAATCTCTTTCAACATTATTGACTCTTGCTAACATTTTGCATCAATTTTTTGTGCCACTATCCTCATTGAGCTCCACTATAAGCCTTACTTGTGTAGGTGTGAGAAATTGACGAGATCGGTACCAATTGTGCTATTTCCTTGTTACATCATTGAGTGACCATTGATCTATTTTCAACGTTGGTCAAGGTACATTTGGTATAGTTCTCTCCTTTCTTCCACTCATATTTTCTCGAGTCTTGTGATGGATAGGCAAGGCATTTCATCTCCGGTCTTTGACAACAACGACGACGCAAACAACTACATCACCGAAGCGTCCATCGTCGATCTACAATGACAAATTCAAGGCGCACAATCAAGATTGCGAGAGCGCATCGACAACCTCGCCATCGACATACGACACTTCGAGCTACATACAAGAGACTACTTTGACAACAAGCTTTTCGCACAAAAGGAGGAGAATGATGCAAGGATGGAGGAGATTCGGGCCTTGGTCGAGTCTACTCCCCCTTCGTCATCTTCAAGGCGACGGCAAGCAAGTCAATCATCTTCGGAGCGCCCACGCAACGCAAGCGCAATTCGTCCACGTCCACATCTACATGGCGACCATCATCACATTCATGATCCACATTGTCATGAAGGGCAAGTCACCTCCAAGCACCATGTGCACAACGACGATGAACGACATCTACTACGAGCTCATGCACGACAAAAACACAATCAACATGAAGATGCTCGACATGCGCAAACCTACAAGTCCCAACAAGCTCTACATCAAGCTATGGCCAAACTTCATGAGGTCAAGAGAAGACCGTGAGACAAGCACCACCAAGAGGAAGCTACGGCTACCACCACCACTTCGGCATCTTAGCCAAGTGATATCAAGGCATCTTCGCCTTTGGACGTACATGATATTCGCCTACTTCCCACGAGTACGCCTACATGGACTTCATCAAGTCCAAGGCGACCACCTACAAGAGAGGGCGACACTTCCATCTTAGGAAGCCCCCTCAAGGAAGATGGCCGAACATGGGAATTTCCCTTGGGTCATGGAGACGAGCTATGAGGTGCCACATCATATGGGCCTCCAACAACGAGACGGCGACAAGAAGGTCGAGCTAGGGCCATCCCCTTCGACTACGGCGACGAGCATGAACCTCTTCAACAACATCAAGACGGCGCCCATATTGAACTCATACTCCGAGTTAAGCTACGAGACTGCACATGAGATATTATCTTTGGTCTCAGAGGAGAGTGATGTTTTGCCACATCCTACGTCATTCATCTTTGGAGGAGTTATGGATGAGGAGGTTGAGCATGGGACTATCCCTTCAACCAATGCGGTGATAGGATTTGAGCATGGAGACATTTGCACCTACATCTCTTCGACACCCACATATGAAGTGATGCCTCAATTCCCGTCTAAGGAGAGCCACCCCACCATGGGTGATATGAGTGACTCCACCATATGTGACATTGAGTGCATTCCTATGAGAGGATGAGTGTGACCACCACTAGCCCCACACATGAGAGCATGCCACACATCCTATGTGAGGTTGAGCCATTTGAGTGACCCCACAAACCATACGAGTGAAAGCATCCTTGAGGGAGTGAGTGAGCCAAAACACCTAGTGAGTGAGGTAGTTGACACGACATGTAAGGCCACTATGATTTCTAATGACTTAACCTCTACTCTGAGTGTGTTTTCTTTGGTTCTAGGTCTCCTACATGAAGACACGCCGACCCCCGATGAGTCCATCCCTCCAATGGGAAAACTGATGGCCATGGTGGAAGAAGATGAACCCCCCACATGGTACCATCAAGTTGCAGCCTCACCTACAACACATGAGCGATGCTCCAAAGGTAACATCGGTGATGATGTTTCTCTTGTCCCACTAGTGGACTATCTTAACAATGATTGCTTGCATGATGATGATCACCTTATGGATTCATCACATACTATGTCTTCTACGTGCTTAGATATGTCACCTAGTTATGATGAATATGATGATGAGCATGTTGATTTGCCTAGTTGTGATGCTATGCTCCATAGGATATCATGTGAAAATTCTATTGGTCACTTCATGTTTGACAATCCATTAAACTTGTCATATGCTATGAGTGAGATATCCCATATTGCATCATTTCAATCTCAACATAGTAACTATGCATGTCCAGTTAAAATAAACCCCATTTGTACTTATGGCATAGATGACGAGATGATGGTCATTGGCTTTTGTTTTTTCATGTGATGATATTGCTATGCTACCTTTACATGATTTGCGCAATTCATCTACTATGCCATGCCATGATCACATTGTTCCAAATATGCTTTGTTTTGGATGCTGTCAATATTATCCATGTGATGTTTCCACTAATGCTCATGAGGATACCCCCATAGTTTCCTCATACACATTAGGAGATTTACATACATCCTATCCTTTAAATGCTTCCCATAATTGCTTGCACCATATGCATTCCATGAATAACAATGTTTAACATATCTCTCATGATGCATTATATAATTTGAGTCTCCATTATGCTATACATAATAACAAACCTCTCATGATGGATTACATGTTCATATATCATGCATCTCATTTATTTGAGCATTGGCTATTTTGTGCTAACCAACACATGCACGTGCGCATCATGATGGATGATGTGTACATATACCACGCACACATAATTTTTCCTTTGTCTTTGTTTTGTGTAGGTACTCACGTATACTCGTCAACCTCTCAATCCCAAGAGTTGACGAAACGAGCTCTTGAGAGCAACGATGATTTGGGATCCCGTGGACTATTCTTACCAACATTCTCTTCGTGCAACGACTTCGCGCATCTCTTCTACTTGGCTCTTACACGGCTATGGGCTATATACCACTTGTTCATTTATGCCCATCATACAATGTTCACTTTGCATGTTATGCCTATTTCTATGTCTTTGCCATGCAATTGTGACCCTTGCTTGCACTTACATATTATTCACCATTATATTACTTCTATGTGTATTTGCATGCATGGTGGAGATACTAGTAGCTGTTGCCATGATTTGTTTGTGCCCCATGCTATTGATGCTGGTTGTGTTGGGAGAGTCATGATGTCCCATTGCTACTTACATATGGCCTCTCACCAATACATTGATGATATTTTGCTCATATCTTGCCTTCATGCTTGTGATATGTCTTGTGCATTATTCTTGCCCACCATTTGCACACATGACATGCTTGACATGATTGTACGTTGCATATTCGCACTACTAGCTTGCTTGACTTGATCACTATGATTGCTTGCTTTGTCGCATCGCCCATGTTCCATTCTTACTCGCTTTCTTGGGTTGATGGCATATATGTTCATGCCTCTCACTTGATTTGTCTTGATCATTGTATCTTGTCTCCATTAATGACATCTCTCATATACCCTTCTATTGACTGTCAACTTGCTATGCTTATTGATCGTGGAGACTTGGACATATTACTTGTGATGCATGCTTGTTTGATTGAGCCTATTGTATTTGGTTGTTCTCTCATCATATGCCTCCATACTATGAAATGCTCCCTTGTCCTTTCTTATAATGAGCATGATGCATACACTTGTTGGGTATCTTACCACACGAATGATAGGTTTTGCACTTCCGCTAACCTCATTTGTTTTTTCGAGTGTTTGCCATGTTCTTTCGTTTTGAAGGATTCATAAGGTGGCACCATCACAAGACAACTTGGTCATGTGAAGGCGTACACGATGCGTGATACCAATATTTTCGACATTCTCATAAAGGTGAACTCCTTCCCTTTGAGCCATCCTCAAATACGCATATTGGATGAGTCACTCTTTCATTGTTGTCTCCTTCTTGTTGTCTACATGATACATCTCGTGAACGGAGGAGCGACATCGGAGATTGGCTCTACGGACCTTCAAATTGAGGAGCGCTCGGACTTATTGGATGCACCTTCGAACCTCCACTCATGCCATGACATCGAGCATTGGTACACCTACACCTCCATATTTGTTGATTGTGCTCACACATATCATACTCGATGGACATATCATACAGATGACAAATTTGCATCTTATGCATGGATTGACTCACATTATGATTGCCTTTTTGCATCTTGTCTTTCTATGTCATCCATGATATATGAGCTTGTACATTTCCTTAGCAAATTTGTTGTGATCTTCCTTGATGGCATATTCATACATCATGATCATATTGTCCATCATCAATTGCATGATCACATAGTCACATTGAGCACCAATTACCATGTTCATGCTTTTGATACACCGTCCCATTATGACATCATTTTTCACAATGGTTGCATTGATCACATTCACAATACATTTGTGTGCACAATGAATGCTTTTGCTCCCATGAATGCTTTGCATATCATTCTATATCATCTTACTAAGCTTCATGCGCTTTGTCACAAGCAATCTTGCCGGACAGACTCATGTTTACTTGATGAACACCTTGTGTGCGCTAACCATTGTATTTCCAAGTGTCGTTTGTGTTTGCTCTTTTTGCATGTTTACCACTCCTGCGACACCTTGGAGTACTTGGATTGCGCCATGTCTTCCACTTTGTCCAACTACAAGTCCGTCCACGACAACTGGTTCCATGGTGATGAGGTTTTCGATCCGAGGTCAGATATTTCCAAAGGGAGGGGAGATGATGCAGAGCATCCTATGATCATCCACATGTACACTATGACTACCCCCAAGCCCCAAGTGTCCATATGATGAGACCTCGAGCATATGCCATTGGACCTAAGGTGAACCGCTCCTTTCCGAATCTTCCCTTTCCGCATGTAAGACGTGGATGCTACTTCAAGCGCAGACCTTGTGCATACTCAGGTACAGCCGAGGAGACAATGGAGATCCCAAGAACCAAGGCCAAGTGTGCGCGGGAGCAAAGGAAGGAGAAGGAAGAAGAGCCTGCTGCTACAGCAGCCGGACATCTGGCCATGCCCCGGACATCCAGCCCAGCTGAAGATCCGACCCTTGCCCCGAAAATCCGGCATCGGCTATCGAGAGAGCACCAGAAAGGACTAGCGCAGCCCAGACATCCGGCCATCGCCCTGGACATCTGACTTCTCCCGAAGCCCCGGACATCCATCCCCTTCGCCCAGACATCCGGCCCCACCTATCCAGAGAGCACAGGAGCGGGCAAGTCTAGCCCGGACATCCGGCCAGAGGCCCGGACGTCCGGCTCCTCACGAGCCGCCGGACATCTGGCCCCCAGCCCGGACATCCGGCTCCCCTACGCAGCTGCGGGCCGAGAGCCCATGTAAACTCTCTCCCACTTACCCCTTCGTGGCCCTAGACTATATATACTCCCCCACCTCCTCATAGTTAGGGTTAGCATTGTGATAGCTCATTTGTGAGATAGTGCCTCGCTCATCCATCCGGATCTATTCCACCGCGAGGGACCGACACCTCTTCGGAGAAGATCCACTTGAATTCAAGACCCCTAACGGGAAGACTTCAAGACCTCCTCACGGCGAAGAACCGGTTACCCTATGTATCGTCCCTTGTTGGATTTGGACCGTGTGATCTCTATGTGTACTCGGATCTAGCATATGTGTGACCTAATCTCGTTGGTTTGAGTGATTCTCTTGTGTTTCCCTTCGTGTTTTACCCTTGTGTTCATCGTGTTCATCACGGGATCCGCTCCTTTCGTGAAAGATCGGCCGTATAGGGTTCCACCCTACATCAGAGACTCTATATGAAAAACATGGTGCTACTTTGAAGCACAAGTATAGAAACGATAGTAACATTGCCCCTTCTCTAGTTTTCCCAATTTTTTTGTTGGGCACTTTTTGGCCTCTTTTTTTACTCACTTGGCACAATGCTCTAATAATGAATAATGATGATCATCACACTTCTATTTACTTACAACTCAAAATTACAACTCAATATGTCGTGGGAAACCATGGCCACCTATGGGGCCATCAACCCCTTCTGGTTCGGCAGGGGGGATGAGCATGTTGCACAAAGAGCGGAGAATCGTAGCACAACACGACAGAGATCGCAAGGGAAATTTTACTCAGGTTCGGGCCGCCGCGAGGCGTAAAACCCTACTCTTACTTTGGTGCATTGTGGTGGAAATGCAACGCTCTAGCCCGGCAGGGGTTGCCTCAGGGCGAGAATGGCTACACGCGTATGGGTGTATAAAGGTCTGAATCCTGTCTATGGTTGCCACGGGCCTCCTTTTATAGATCAAGGGGTCACCACTGTGGCAAATCAGTCATTGTGCACTGATTAGATAGCGAACAGTGCTATCATACCTAACTCTGCAGACATGATAGAGCGCATTAAATGTGCCGCTTAGTGTCACATCATGGCATGCCTGGCAAGCCTTGCCGGGCAGTTCGGCCACCTTCTCTCCTGCCTGCATGACGCGTCTCTGGACGGGTGTCATTTGGAGGTGATTTCCATAGGAAGTGGCTGCCATGTGGCAAAAAATAGCCTCTTAGTCACTTGGGGGCTTGACACCGCACCAATCGATGACTTGCGTCACTGTGAGGTGGAGCGGTGGAGCCCTGGCTGGGTAGTTTCCTTTGTCGTGCTTAGCAGGGCTGCGGGATGGTCGTGATGCTTATCTTTGGGGTAACCTTGACCTCGCCAGGCTTGCCTGCCCGGCAAGGGAGGTTCTCCCTTGGTGGTATCTTGCTTCTTGTGGCTTGTCTTGGTCTTCTTGATTCGCTCTCTGATTCCTCAAAGAGCTGACCTCTTTTGCTTGGTCTGGTCTTGGATGTTGCAATCTTGCTCTTAGGCCTGTGCATAGTCTGGGCAACAGACCCAGGGTTTGTTGCACCGACACAATACTAGAACAAAATATGACTCTATATGAATGCCTCTGGCGGTGTACCAGGATGTGCAATGATCTAGCATAACATGTATAAAAAAATGATGAACGGTGGCTGAGCCACAAATACTATGTTAGCTATATGATCATGCAAAGCAATATGACAATGATGATGTGTCATAAAAATGGAACGGTGGAAGTTGCATGGCAATATATCTCAGAATGGCTATGGAAATGCCATAATAGGTAGGTATGGTGGCTGTTTTGAGGAAGATATAAGGAGGCTTATGTGTGATTGAGCGTCTCATATCACGGGGTTTGGATGCACCAGCAAAGTTTTCACCACAACTTGAGGTGAGAAATGGCAATGCACAGTACTGAAGAGGCTAGCAAATTGTGGAAAGGTGAGAGTGCGCATAATCCATGGACCCACATTAATGTCATAAAGAACTCACATACTTATTGCAAAAGTTTATTAGCCCTTGAAGCAAAGTACTACTATGCATGACCCTAGGAGGATATATTGGTAGAAAAAGACCATCGCTCGTCCCCGACTGCCACTCATAAAGAAGACAATCAATAATAAATCATGATCCAACTTCATAGCATAACGAGCGTCGTGCATGCTTTGGGAATCACAAACCTTAACACCATAATTCTTACTAAACCACAATTATTAACTAGCACAACCCACATATTACCACCTTTATATTGCAAAACTATTGGAATTAATCAACCTTATCATATTGAGTGATCTACATGAAAGTTTTTATTATATCCCTCTTGAATACCTTTCATATTAGGACTAAATTCCTAACTTGTACATATTGCCATCACTATTATCAACTCTCAAAATAATATAAGTGAAGCATGAGAGTGCAACTATTTCTTTAAAATATAACCATCGACGTGCTCTAAAAGATATAAGTGAAGCACTAGAGCAACTGCCTAGCTCAAAAGATATAAGTGAAGCACATAGAGTATTCTAACAAATCACGAATAATGTGTGTCCCTCTCAAAAAGGTGTGTCCAGAAAATTTGATTGTGGCAAACTAAAAAGCAAGCAAAGCAAAGAATCATACAATACACGACGCTCCAAGCAAAACTCATATCATGTGATGAATAGAAATATAGCTCCAAGTAATTTACCGATAGTTGGTAGAAGAAAGAGGGGATGCCTTCCGGGGCATCCCCAAACTTAGATGCTTGGGAGTCCTTGAATATTACCTTGGGGTGCCTCGGGCATCCCCAATCTTAGGCTCTTTCCACTCCTTATTCCTTCATCCATCATGATCTCACTCAAAACTTGAAAACTTCATCATACAAAACTCAACAGAAAACTCGTGAGATCCGTTTGTATAAACAACCAAATCACCACTTTAGGTACTGTTGTAAACCCATTCATATTTTATAATTGCATTATACCTACTGTATCCTAACTTCACCATGGCTTATAACCCCCGATACAATCCATAGATTCATCAAATCAAGTAAACAATGCAACGAAAACAGAATCGGTCAAAAATCGAACAGTCTGTAATGATTAAAACAATGACCATACTTTTGTAAGTCCAAAAATTCCAAAAATTCCAAAAATTAGGAAATCATCGGAAAATTGTATCAATTATGTGTAAAAAATTCAGAATTTATTCACGCTCCAGTAAATCTCAACAATTCTGTTACCGAGCGCAAAAGTTTCTCTTTTCTCATAGAATCAAAGCAATTATCATCCCAAAGGATCTACTTGGCACAATCACTAATTTAAACACAAAAACAGAACCATAACAGTAGCGTAATTGTGTGCACACCAAAAAAATATAGAAATAACAAGAAAAAAAGATAACTATTGGGTTGCCTCCCAACAAGCGCTATTGTTTTACACTCCTAGCTAGGCGTCATGCATAGTTTCAAGTGTTGTCATCTTTGATTTTTGCTATCTTAATGGGGCTTTTCTTGAACCCCGGAGGTTCCTTACTCTTCCCATCATTTTAAGAAAATGAAGAAACTTGTATATCTAAAGCATCTAGACGCTTGCAACTAATCCCTGGGTGGTTTTGGTAATTCATAACAACATATAGCTCATTGAACTAATATCCATTTAAGATAATTCAGGAAGTTCAGTGAATGGTATGGCATAGACTAGAGATGTGGACCCCTCAAAATGCTAAGGACACATATTGGCAAAAGATCAAGACTCTTCATCTTTGTTTTAGTGATCCAAGATCACATTGAGTCCATAAGAAAGCCAATACTATTAAAAGAGGATGATTTGTTCTTAATGGCTTGCTTGATCAATTGCTTACTGATATTTCTCCAAAACCCTCAACCACTTTCTCCTTCCAAATATATCAAAACCCTAAACTCCAACTCGGCCCCACCGATTCTTTCTATTCGGTGCCACCGAGTTCATATGACACAGCCACAACCAGAAACTCTAACAATTTGGTAACACCGATACGGATCTCAGTCTCACCGGGATGGCCTTGTCAACTCACTGTTATCAGTTGCAATTATTTTGCTCTCACCAAAATTGCAATTTGTCTCACCAAGATGGCTTGACCAAGTCTCTGTTGCCCTATTGCTTCATTCACTTCGGTCTCACTGAGTTGATGCAATCGGCGCCACCGAGATTAGTTTTTCCCTAAGCCCTAGTTCACATTTTTGAACTAATCGGTCCCAGTGAGTTTACCCATTCGGTCTCACCGAGGTTGGTCAAAATGTGTGTAACTGTTGGATTTTATGTGGGGGCTATATATACCCCTCCACCCCCTTCTCCATATGTGAGAGAGCCATCAGAATGTGTCTACACCTCCACCACACATTTTCTGAGAGAGAACCACCTACTCATGTGTTGATATCAAGATATTCCAATCCTACCACAAGAATCCTGATTTCTAGCCTTCCTCAAGTTGCTTTCCACTCAAATCATCTTTTCACCATATCCAAATCTATGAGAGGGAGTTGAGTGTTGGGGAGACTATCATTTGAAGCACAAGAGAAATGAGTTCATCATCAACACACCATCTATTACCTTTTGGAGAGCGGTGTCTCCTAGGTTGGTTAGGTGTAGCTTGGGAGCCTCCGTTAAGTTGTGGAGTTGAACCAAGAAGTTTGTAAGGGCAAGGAGATCACCTACTTCGTGAAGATCTACCCGAGTGAGGCAAGTCATTCATGGGCGATGGCCACGGTGGGATAGACAAGGTTGCTTCTTCGTGGACCCTTCGTGGGTGGAGCCCTGCGTGGACTCGCGCAACCATTACCCTTCGTGGGTTGAAGTATCCATCAACATGAATGTATGATAGCACCACCTATCGGAACCACGCCAAAAATCTTCGTGTCTCCTTTGTGTTTGCCTTCTCCAAACCCTTCCCTTTACCTTCATATGCAATGTTTTACTTTCCGCTGCTATACTCTTAGAATTGCATGTGTAGGTTGATTGCTTGACTTGTGCTAATTGCTAAAATCTGCCCACAACTAAAATTGGGAAAAGGATAGACTTTTATTTGATCAAGTAGTCTAATAACTCTACTCTAGACATACTCTCGATCCTACAAGTGGTATCAGAGCTTTGGTCTCCTTTTGCCTTGATTTCCATATCTTTGGTGATCATAGCCTTGGTTTCACAACCTAGGAGAGTATGGCATCTAGCGAGGGAAATTACTACAGTAGAGGTCCTTACTTTGATGGTACTAATTTTGCTAGTTGGAAGCATAAGATGAAAAATGCATATTCTTGGTCATAACCCCGCCGTTTAGGTCGTTGTGCATATTAGCTTGCAAGGTGATTTCTTCGAGGATGGAAAAGAATCGGATCATGAAGCGACATCGGAAGAAATGAAGATGTTGCAATGCAATGCTCAAGCTTGCGATATTCTCTTCAATGGATTGTGCCCCGAAGAATTCAACAAAATCGGCCATCTTGAGAATGCAAAGGAAATTTGGGAACTTTGGTTGATATGCACGGAGGTAGAAAGTCCGTCAAGGAATCCAAGTTGGATGTGCTTCAAAGTCAACTTGACAAGTTCAAGATGAAGGATGGTGAAGGAGTCGCCAAAATGTACTCTAGGCTTGCTCTCATCACAAATGGGATTGCCGACTTAAGAAGCGAAGAGATGACCGAAAAATTCATCATCAAGAAGATCCTAAGAGCCTTGGATGGAAAATATGATACCGTGTGCTCCTTGATCGAAATGATGCCCAATCACAAATATATCAAGCCCACGAAAGTCATTGGTAGAATTGTTGCTCATGAGATGTCACTCAAGGATAAGGAAGAGCTCCACAACAAGTCAAGTGGTGCTTACAAAACTTCAAGTGATGCTCCTACAACATCAAGTGAGAAGCAAGTCTCCGATGAAGAATTGAGCTTAATGGTGAAGAACTTCAACAAGTTCTACAAGAATAGAATCAAAGAGAGAAGCTCCAAGTCAAGGTCCTACAATGACAAAAGATCTTCTAGTCATGATCGTAATTGCTACAATTGTGGAAGACCCGGACACCACTCCGATGAGTGTACGGCTCCCTACAAGAAAAGAGAAGATTCACCAAAAAGGAGGAGTAGAAGAGATGAATCACCTCCAAGAGAGATAAGGAGTAGAGATGATTTTTATGAATGAAGACCCTCTCATAGAAGCAAGGATTCGGAAAGGAAGGACAAGTCATTAAAGAGCTACACAAGATGAAGACATCAAGCTCACGTTGGTGAATGGGTATCCGGTTCCGACTCCGACAACTACTCTGAGAGAAGCTATCACTCCAACTCCGAATATACTCAAGATGAAGGTGTTGCCGGTCTTGCAGTTGTGTCATCCAACTCCTACGACATATTTGACTCACCAAATGAAGGAATTGTAAGATGCTTCATGGCTAAAGGCCTTATGGTATCACACCCTGAGTATGTTGATTTCAATAGTGATGAAGATGATTTGCTAGGTGATGATGATTCACTTGTTGACAACACTAGTGATGAAAACTACTATGAACTTGCTAATAATCATGCTAATCAAGATGAAACGAATGGCAATGATAAGAAGGAGATTGAGCATCTAACTAAAGAACTAAACACTCTTAAGTTAGCTCATGAAACAACTCTAGAGGATCATAGAGAGCCCCTAAGGACTCATGATAAGCTAGGCTTCGAGAAGCTAAATTTAGAGCAAGAGCATGAGTTTCTAAAAGCTATCAATGATGATCTTCGAAAGAAGAGTTCCTCTTATCTTGCCAAATGCCTCCTCTTGTCTACCTATATGTCACAAGTAAAATATAGCAATAAGAGCAAGAAAGATTCTTCCTCTAGTAGTAACAATAATCATGTTAAATCCAATATTGTTGCTTCTAGTAGTTCTCTTGATTCCACTAATGATTCTCTTAGCCAAGTTACACTTGAGCAAGAAAATAGCTTATTGAAGGGAATTATAGAGAAAGGTGTTTAGAAGAGCCTTGCCAGAAGTAAGTAATTTGAGGAAATTGTACGGAAGCAAGGAAGGCACCGGAAGAATCAAGGTGTTGGTTTTGAACGAAAGTTCAATACCAATGGAGTTGAGTGGGAAGAAGATTAATACCCCAAGATGAAGTTTGTTCCTCAACAAGAGAAGTATGACCCCACTTATTTCAAGGGAACACGAGCTCAAGATGATCTTCCACCACAAGACCACAAGCTAAAAGGCAAGGACAAGATTCAAGAAGAGATTGAATCATTTGAAAAAGCTCCTAAGACCATGGTCAAGTGGGTTGCCAAGACTATGTCAAGCTCTACATCATCAAGTATGACTACAACTCCAAGAATTCCCATCAAGTTGATGTGGATCCCAAATAAGAAGAACTAGAGTGTTCTTGAGGGTGAGTCCGCCAACATACTTCACTCATATTCATTTTGGCAAGGACTTGTGCAATCAACTTTCATATCTTGCACTAGTTCATGGAGTCACAAACCCTATTGGTAATAAAAGGGACAAGGTAACCTAATGCTTTCATGGACATCATCATATGTGCAATTCACTCTATGTCTATGGATATCCTTGTATTTTCTTTGTGGAACTAACCCATGTAGGTATTGGAAGTGCAACACTCCAATGGATTGCTCCAAAAGATCTATATCAACATTGATCATCCACATCTTCATTATCTACATGAAGTCATCATTGACAAAACCCAAGGTTAGTTCATCCCTCTTAGGGGGGATATCAAATCCAGGGGGATCTTTGCTCGAAGAATTGAGCTAAAGCAACTCTAATGGTGTGAACACATCAATGCTTATGTAAAAGTGGTAATCGCACTTGTGCTTAAATGATGAATATGACCTATGATCAAATGTTCTCGTTTGACTCTTAAGTTAATATACTCATATATTGTAATGCCCAATATGCGGCTATATCTCCCACGTGTCGAGGCATGACTTAGCGGCATAACCGCATTTTGGTTTTGTCGCAAGAAGGGTCATCTTCACACAATCCCATGTAATGAACAAGGAAGTAAATAGTTGGCTTACAATCACCACGTCACACAATGATCAAATAATTCATACATCATTCAGAGTACACACAAAGTATGACTATGGATGAATCCAAATGAAAATAAGACAACCCCAAATGCTAAATCCCGATCGTCCCAACTGGGCACCACTACTGATCATCCGGAAACAAAACATAGTAACGCCCAAGGTCTTCGTCGAACTCCCACTTGAATTCGGTGGCATCACCTGCACTGGTATCATCGGCACCTGCAACTGTTTTGGTAGTATCTGTGAGTCACGAGGACTCAGCAATCTCAAAATCCGCGAGATCAAGACTATTTAAGCTTATAGGTAGGATGTGTTTATGAGGTGGAGTTGCAGCAAGCACTAGGCAAAGATGGTAGCTAACATATGAGTACAAGAGTAAGATGAGATACTACGCAACGGTCGTAAGCTATAAGTGATCAAGAAGTGATCCTGAACTACTTACGTTCAAACATAACCCAACCATGTTCACTTCCCGAACTCCGTAGAAAAGAGACCATCACGGTTACACACGCGGTTGATGCATTTTTAATTAAGTCAAGTGTCAAGTTCTCTACAACCGTATATTAACAAATTCCCATCTGCCACATAACCGCGGGCATGGCTCTCGAAAGTATCACCAGAGTTCGCTGGACCCCGTTGCCGCGCCACCTCCTCGCCACTCCGCAACCGCCGAGCGCCGCCGCCCGCGCCGCGCCGTCCCCGACGCCGAGAACCGCCATCCTTCACCGGATCCCGCCATCCTCGACGTCCCTCGCCATCGCCGGCATCCTCCTCCTACACCTCATCGCCGGCGCGCCGCCCTCGTTGCCCGATCTGCTCCTCCTCAGTTTCCGTGCTGTCAAACCCTAGATCTGCGGCGCGGCAACTGGATCCAGCAAACTCTGGTGATACTTTCGAGAGCCGTGCCCGCGGTTATGTGACAGATGGGAATCTGTTAATATTCGGTTGTAGAGAACTTGACACTTGACTTAATTAAAAATGCATCAACCACGTGTGTAACCGTGATGGTCTCTTTTCGATGGAGTTCAGGAAGTGAACATGGTCGGGTTATGTTTGAATGTAAGTATTTCAGGATCACTTCTTGATCACTTCTAGCTTACGACCGTTGCGTAGTCTCTCATCTTGCTCTTGTACTCGTATGTTAGCTACCATATTTGCTTAGTGCTTGCTGCAACTCCACCTCATAACCACATCCTACCTATAAGCTTAAATAGTCTTGATCTCACGGGTTTTGAGATTGCTGAGTCCTCATGACTCACAGATACTACCAAAACAGTTGCAGGTGCCGATGATACCAGTGCAGGTGATGCCACCGAACTCAAGTGGGAGTTTGACGAAGACCTTGGGCATTACTATGTTTCGTTTCCGGATGATAAGTAGTGGTGTCCAGTTGGGACAATTGGGATTTAGCACTTGGGTTGTCTTCTTTTCATTTGGATTCGTCCGTAGTCGGACTTTGTGTGTACTCTGAATGATGCTTGAATTATTTGATCATTGTGTGACGTGGCGATTGTAAGCCAACTATTTACTTCCTTGTCAATTACATGGGATTGTGTGAAGATGACCCTTCTTGCGACAAAACCAAAATGCAGTTATGCCTCTAAGTCATGCCTCGACACATGGGAGATATAGCCGCATCTTGGGCATTACATATATAGATGACCTGGTCATCGCCAATTGCTTGGTAGATGCTAGAAGTGTTTGTGCATGCTTTGTCACATATTTCTTTTGCTATCTTATTGTGTGAGCATGTTGGTTGCATTATTTCTCCATTTGAGGACATCCATTTGTGGTTTTGATTGTTTGGTTTTTATTGGCCAAATGGATGGACAAGAATGCCTAAGAACCTTCTATAGATATCTATGCCTTTTCTCTTCTCAAACTATATTCATGCTACATCACAAAAAATGAACAACTCTTTTTCGAACCCTCCGGGTGAGGAGCACGAGGAGCCACCGATCCGTCAAGGGTTGTCTTCCAAAATCTTCTTGTGAATTTCGGTCAGACCAACACACTCATATTCGGTCCCACCGAAACCACTAGATTGATCTAGGTTTTCATCTCAGTTTTACCGATTAGAACGACTCGGTCTCACCAGGTTGCAGTAATTGCATGCAGTTTTGCATCTTGGTGCCACCGAGACATTCCATTTGGTGCCACCGACATCGTATGGGTATACCTACTCCGTGGCCCGTTCGGTTGAAAATTCCTTCAAACCTCTCGAGCCACACGCCCCATTGTTGCTGCCCCTTGGTCTTCGGATCGTCGGCGTCTCCGCTTGTGCGCCTCCGCTGTAGGTCTCCGCCGCGATCAACAGATTTCTCCATCGTCGTTGCCGCTGTAGCGAATCGTCACTGAGTTAGGGTACGGTTCGACCACTTTGTGCCTATTCCCCTTTCCGATTCATTGCACAAAGTGTTTGCCTGCTTTCTTTCCATGTATGAAATCATTCTATCCAGCAAAAAGTTCTTTTAGATTAGATTCGATGAAAAGTCTTAGGGTTAGGTTTCCGCCGAACTCATCATGGACCAACCGAAATGAAGTTTTCGGTCCCACCAATTGTCCTTGGCCATTGCACTAAGTACAACTCGGTCTGACCGAAGTGTACTGATCAGTGAGACTGAAAGCGAATTCTCTGTGAAACCCTAGCGTCGCGGAGTCACCGAACCACAACTCGGTCTGAGCGATGCTATATGTTTAGACTCTGTTAAGTGCTTCGGTGTGACCGAGATTTTCACCGATCCCTCAACAGGTAACCGCCGCCCTCCTCCACCAATGCAAGAAGACCGCGCCCCTGCCTTGATGCTCTCCCGCACCACGCGCCTCCGTTACCTACCCCGCTCGACGCATGCAACATACGTGGCTAAGGATAAGGGCGTGGTGGGAAGAGTGAATTGGCAGTTACTCGCCCGTGCGTCAAAGTCATTCACGAGCCATTACAAGAATGGCCCCACCATGATTGGCGTTGCACGGCATGCAGGAGAACCGGAAACTAGCCCGAACTTGAGTTAATGGACGAGTAACGAAGATCTCAAGGGGCCAACCACTTCTACACCCCTGCCTGTGCACTGGATATGGCCTACCCCGACGACGCCCAGCAGCGCGTCGGGCCTGTCACGGGGGCTCCTGTCGGTGCAACAAACCCTGGGTCTGTTGCCCAGACTGTGCACATGCACAATAACAAGATCACAACACCATGATCAGATTAGAGCACAAGGGAACTGTTCTTCTAAGCACCAATGTGAAGATCAAGAGGACCAAGACTAGCCAGAGAGACCAGATATCACTGAGGGAAATGACCTCCCTTGCCAGCAGGCGTGATAGAGGCAAAGGTGTCTCGATGTTTCGATGAGATGGTGGCTATCGTTTTCTGTGGGAGTCGACCTTGACGATCCGACTACGAACGTGCGAGACGTCGCGCCTTAGCAATCGCTAAACCAACTTCCGAGGGTTATTGACCACGCCGGAGCACGATCAACCTGACCACGAGGGTCTGTTTCCTGCGAGCAAACGAAGAACAAGCAAGAAACTGAGATTGCAATCTGGATATTGCGAATATAGGATGAAAGCTTTATTGATCAAGGTGGGGTTCTGTGACGCCTTTGTCTGGTCGTTGGATACAAACGAAGTACGCAAAGTTGCAGCTATGGCGAACTTTTAATCTAAACAAAACCTAAAGCCTAAACGATGCCCTAAGGGCTGTATATATGGAGGAGAGAGGGGGAATTTTGTGGCCCTTGGTGGAGGGGTCCGAAACCAACCCTAACTCTTGTTTCCCCACACATACGGACTCTAAAAACAGCCTATACTTAAGTACTTCGAAAATACATGGGCCTGGCCCAATAATAAGGTGACACAACACCTAAAATAGCCTCTGGACGAAATTTATGAAGTGGCATCTTGTATATTTCGTCCCATGCTTCATGCACTCATTATGGTGGCTTCAGAGTCCTGGAATCATCACTTGTAACTCCGTTCTTGTTCCCCTTGCGCATGCCATCATCTCCATGCTTGAACTTGCTCCAAGGTTCATCTTTCTTGTCCAAGCTAGGCCCTTCATTTGTAAGCAAAACAAATGTATCCAATTTAGGCAGTATCATATTCTCATGAACATTAGAATCGTTACCAAGAAACGAAAGTACCTGATAATTCAATTGGCGTGCGCGAGCTCTAGTAATCGGTCCAGTGTGTATAGCAGCAGGGGCTGTGGGTGTAACAATGGTATTGATGTCCTCATCATCCTCCCCTTCTTCAAATGAAGTCGTCCTCGACGAAAGTTCATCGTCCTCACCCAAATAAGGCTTCAAATCTGCAATGTTAAAAGTGGGACTAACCCCAAAATCTGCAGGCAGCTCAAGTTTATATGCATTATCATTTATTTTCTCTAACACCTTAAAAGGACCATCAGCACACGGCATTAGCTTTGATTTGCGCAAATTAGGAAATCTATCCTTACGCAAATGTAACCAAGCAAGATCTCCAGGTGCAAACACAACATGTTTTCTACCCTTATCTCCAGCAAATTTATATTTAGCATTCATACGCTCAATGTTTTCCTTAGTAAACTCATGCATTTTTAAAATCAATTCAGCACGTTCTTTAGCATCAAAATTAACCTTCTCCGAAGATAGAAGAGGCAACAAATCATTAGGTGCACGAGGTAGGAAACCATACACAATTTCAAAAGGGCACATCTTAGTAGTAGAATGCAATGAACGATTATAAGCAAATTCAATATGAGGCAAGCATTCTTCCCACATTTTCTTGTTATTCTTCAAAACAGCCCTAAGCATAGTAGACAATGTTCTATTGACTACTTCAGTTTGTCCATCAGTTTGGGGGTGACAAGTAGTACTAAAAAGCAGCTTAGTCCCCAACTTAGCCCATAAACATCTCCAAAAGTGGCTAAGAAATTTAGTATCACGATCTGAAACAATGGTATTTGGCACACCATGCAAGCAAATAATTTCACGAAAGAACAAATCAGCAACATTAACAACATCATCACTTTTATGACATGGTATAAAGTGTGCCATTTTCGAGAACCTATCCACGACAACAAATATGCTATCCCTCCCCTTCTTTGTTCGAGGTAAACCTGAAACAAAGTCCATAGATATATCCTCCCAAGGAACACTAGGTACAGGCAAAGGCATATATAAACCATGAGGATTGAGTCGTGACTTAGCTCTTTGACATGTAGTGAAGCGAGCAACAAAATGCTCAACATCCCATCTCATCTTTGGCCAAAATAAATGTGTAGCAAGTATATCCTCCGTCTTCTTGACGCCAAAGTGTCCCATTAATCCTCCTCCATGCACCTCCTGCAACAACAAAAGACGAATGGAGCTAGCTGGAATGCATAGCTTGTTAGCACGAAACACAAATCCATCGTTAAGAACGAACTTGTTCCAAGTTCTTCCTTCCTTACAATTCTGCAATACATCTTTAAATTCAGCATCATGAACATATTGATCTTTGATGGTCTCCAAACCAAAAATTTTAAAGTCAAGTTGTGAAAGCATAGTATAACGACGAGACAATGCATCAGCAATAACATTTTTTTACCCTTCTTGTGTTTAATGACATAAGGGAAAGTCTCAATG